>NC_037684.1:9961527-10082712 GCF_003255815.1 Theropithecus gelada
AGAAAGAAAGAAAGAAAGAAAGAAAGAAAGAAAGAAAGAAAGAAAGAGAAAGAAAGAAAGAAAGAGGGAGGGAGGGAAGGAAGGAAGGAAGGAAAGAAAGAAGGAAAGAAGGAAGGAAGGAAAAAGAAAGAAAGAAAGAAGGAAAAAGAAAGAAAGAAAGAAAAAGAAAGGAAAGAAAGAAAGAAAGGAAAGAAAGAAAGACGGATGCCTCCTGGGTAAAAAAAAAAATGTAACTGGTAATGTGGAAATTGTATTGACAGACATTTTACAAAACTACATTAGGGTTATGAAATGACTTAGCAAATGGTATGAAGAAAAATAAGCAAATTTTAAAACAAGGCATTTCATAAACCCCTAGGAAAAACAAAGTCGTTCAAGAAGGCAATGTTACCCTTGGCTCCAGGGTGAACTATATTTGCATAGTATTAATACTGAGAATACTATAATATGGTTCAGCCGAAAATCATGAAATAATTGTATTGGGATGGTGGTAAGAAGAAGGAAGGTGAAAGAGCTATAATTTCCATCATCTATAATAATAAGCACTATTTAATATATAAATAATAAAAGTTTTAGCGGTATACAAGTAGTATTTAGAAATATCGAGGTGAAAATCAGAGAAACTTCCTGAAGAATTGAAAGTGGCTACCTTTGGGGAGAAGATGGGTGGGGTAGAAGAAGAGAATTGCTGGTTTTGAGCATTATTTGATTTTCTATGTGCTTACGTTATTTTGAGAAAAATAGAACTTTCAAACCCAAATGTATAAAAGATATTATGGACAGTGCAGTATAGCAGGAAGAGTTTTAAGTTAGAAATGAAAATTACTCATACCCTGATGTTGGATAAAACATATCACTTCTGGCCAGGTGTGGTGGCTCAGGCCTGTAATCCCAGCCCTCTGGGAGGCCGAGGTGGGCAGATCACCTGTGGTAAGGGGTTTGAGACCACCCTGGCCAACGTGGCAAAACCCCGTCTCTACTAAAAATACAAAAATTAGTCTGCTGTGGCGCTGGGCACGTTGGCTCACGCTTGTAATCCCAGCACTTTGGGAGCCTGAGGCGGGTGGATCACGAGGTCAGGAGATCGAGACCATCCTGGCTAACATGGTGAAACCCCTCTTCTACTAAGAAACACAAAAAAATTAGCTGGGCATGGTGGTGGGCGCCTGTAGTCCCAGCTACTCGGGAGCCTGAGGCAGGAGAATGGTGTCAACCCAGGAGGTGGAGCTTGCAGTGAGCTGAGATGAAGCCACTGCACTCCAGCCTAGGTGACAGAGCGAGACTCTGTCTCAAAAAAAAAATAAAAAAATTAGTCTGGCATGGTAGTGCACACCTGTAGTTCCATCTGCAGCTACTTGAGAAGCTGAGGAACGAGAATCACTTGAACCTGGGAAGCGGAGGTTGCAGTGAGCTAAGATTGCACCACTGCATACCAGCTTGGGCAACAGAGCAAGACTCTGTCTCAAAAACAACCAACCAACCCACTTCTTTGGGTCTCAACTTCTTTATTTATTCACTAGAAGATTTTATTTCTAAGAGTCTTTCCAACTCTAAGGTTCTGATCCCAACATAAGAAAGTATTTTTCTAGGAATAGTAAAGAAAGAGAAACTTTCCTCCAGGCTCTCATGGTGTACCTTTATGTATTTTTGTTCACTTTGCCAAAGGTTTCTCCCTATCTTTGCTTCCTTAATGTTAAAATGGAACTGGCATGTCCCCAACATGGGAATCCTATCACACTTGTGAGGCTAGTCTTCACATATCCTTCTCCGGCTGCCGTGCATTTCCGGAGCTCCTGGGCAGCTTCCACTGGTGATAGATGAGTGGGTTGAAGGTGGCTGTGTGAGTGGCAGCTGTCTGTTGGCATCCACATCTGTATTAAAAAGATTTAGATGGTTGCATCAGATAATCATAAAACTTTAAAGGAAAAACGGCTAAAGTCCATTTGTTCTATGATCCAGCAATACTGCTTCTAAGACTATACCTAAGAGAAATAAAAATACACGTTCACCCAAAAACTTGTACACAAATGTTCATAGAAGAATGATTTATAATAGCCAAAAGTGGAAACAACCTAAATGCCCACCAACTGATGACTAGATAAAACACAGTATATCCACTCAATAACTATTACTCAGCAATAAAATGAAATAAGATACCAATATGTGCTAGAACAGGGATAACCCTTGAAAATGTTATGCTAAGTCAAAGAAGGCAGTAAAAAAAAAAAAGACTTTATCTTGTATGATTCTATTTATATGAAATGTCCAGAATAGGAAAATCCGTAGAGATAGAATGTAAATTAGTGGTTATCTAGGGCTGGAAATAGAGGGTTAAGAGGAGAATGGGGATTGGCTGCTAACAGGCATGAGTTTTTTTTAGGTGGATGAAAATAGTCTAAAGTTAGATTATGGTGATTGCTGTACAGCCCTGTGAATTATACTAAAAATACTGAACTGAATACTTTAAATGGGTGAATTACATGGTATGTGAATTTTATAGCTCAATAAAACTGTTTAAGATTTTTTAAAAAATTCAATTTGTTCTTGTTATTTAGAAAATGCATCCCTACTAGTAGAAATTATACACTATATTTACGAATAATATCATACTTCAAAAATGGATACTAGGCCGGGCGCGGTGGCTCAAGCCTGTAATCCCAGCACTTTGGGAGGCCAAGACGGGCGGATCACAAGGTCAGGAGATCGAGACCACCCTGGCTAACACAGTGAAACCCCGTCTCTACTAAAAAAATACAAAAAACTAGCCAGGCGAGGTGGCGGGCTCCTGTGGTCCCAGCTACTTGGGAGGCTGAGGCAGGAGAATGGCGTAAACCCGGGAGGCAGAGCTTGCAGTGAGCTGAGATCCGGCCACTGCACCCCAGCCTGGGCGACAGAGCCAGACTCCGTCTCAACAACAACAACAAAAAATGGATACCAAAGTAAATATTGGAAGTTGTTATTTGATGGCCAATAGCTATAGAAAAGAAGGAGAAATAGGAAAAAGTAGTCCTCGTTTAACCAGCAGGAGTGAATTTAGACTTCTTTCATTCAACTGGTACAGTAAATTCCTTGGTCACTGAAGAGAGTTCTGGATAACTGCAGGGGGGTGGATATGGGAGATGGCAGGGAAAAAAGCCTAAAGTAATGTGTGACATTTTGAGTTAAGGTGAAGTTCAGTGATTGTATGTCGTGTATTATGTCTGCTGTTCACTTCCTCCTCCTACTCTATTCCCCTTTATCTGGTATTTGATTTTGTAAGTAATTACTGTCTTCACCTCTGAATTAATAGTCCTCACATGGACCAGGCGTGGTGTCTCACACCTGTAATCCTAACACCTTGGGAGGTCGAGGCTGGTGGATCATGAGGTTAGGAGATCGAGACCATCCTGGCTAACACGGAGAAACCCCGTCCCTACTAAAAATACAAAATAATAATAATAATAATAATAATAATAAAAATTAGCCAGGCGTGGTGGCAGGCACCTGTAGTCCCAGCTACTCAGAAGGCTGAGGCAGGAGAATGGCGTGAACTCGGGAGGCGGAGCTTGCAGTGAGCCGAGATTGCGCCACTGCGCTCCAGCCTGGGCAACAGAGCGAGACTCTGTTAAAAAAAAAAAAAAGTCCTCACATCGAAGTCAGGTTTTAAAGATCAGAAAGTAAAAGGATATATGACTTAATATAAATATATCAGAAAAACTTCAATGCCAGTGAAGCAGGGAGTTATTTAAAAAGGAAACATACATTTGCGGGAGTCATGTGGGCTGTCTGAGGCTGTCTCATCCTTGTACCATGGCAGCTGAGGGCCACCAGTCTGGAGACGGTGGCAGTTTTGCAGAATCCAGTATTTCCCACAATCACTACTCCGTGGTTCACGCTGGCATTTGAACGTTGAAGTTGAGCATCTATTTCCTGGAAAACCCAATCTTGGCCAACAGACACTGACTCTGTAGTGATGCTGGCACTTCAAAGAGCAAAGGCTTCAAGGAGATATCTGGAGGCCTGTGAGGTGCAAAGCGAACTGAAAGGAACAACAGAATACAGAACTGAGGTCGCACTGTTAACATTGAGAGAAATAAAGAAAAAAATTCAGTGTGGTTTAGGAGACTGAGTTATAGTATGATAGCATCCTCGGCTTATTCAGAAATAATACAACTCTGAATGTTGATTCTATACAGATAAGCAACACAGGCGAGCTAGAGCTATTTGATACTCTAGACTGCGAACACAAACATTGATAAAACAGTAACCATTAACTCTATTAGTCAGAAAGTCAGGGTGGTATTCAAAATTGTTACATGGAAGGGATGACCCCAGCACCAGCAATGAGTATGGATGCAAGCCTTGTGAAGAAGAAGGGTCCTAAAGACCTCCTGCTATGCCTCGGGATAACCTTTTAATTGTTGGATTGTGGGGAGGTACGGCAGTGAAGTTCCTGTTGGAAAGGCCAGGCTGTGGAGGACGTCCGGACAGCTTACAACGGCGGCTCTTTACCAACCAGTAAGAACATATTTCCATATTTAACAACCAATATGGCTATACCTGTATATATCAGTTGAAAATCAGTCCTGAAGAAAGCAGTATAGAGAGGCTTGTTTGTTTCTTTAAAAACACCAATGAGAATGGTAATTCCTTTAAGTTCATGGATGGTATTTAAAAAAATCTAGTAGGTATATTATTAAGAGAAACAAAGACCTTAAAAGCTCTGATGGTTTAAAAGATCTTAACCATGTTAAGCAGTCAGGCAGAAAGCAGGCCTTCACTCAGTGTCTTTGCACCTGTACTGCTCATATTGTTTGCAAAAGAGCATCACTAATAAGCTTAGCAAGGATTAATGACATACACGGCCCTGGACCATAGACAAAGGATAAAAATCAAGCTTTGATAGCAATGAACATAGTAACTTTTTATCTCTAAACAGACAGAAATACTATGCAGGTATTCCTTCCTTGGTAACAGGGCTGGGGAGATAGTTATTTTGTAATTAGTGAAGAGTTGGGGCATTTCTGATATGCTTACTTAGTGTAAACATTTCTAGCTATACCACTTAACCATCATTTTAAACATCTGTTTTACTATAACAGTTCCTGAAATGAAATCCTTAATACCAATCTATTCTCTTGGTAGCTTTAGTATTATTTATATATTTCAGCCTCTTAATCTTCAACATTTATTTATATTATTATGATTATATTTTGCAACACAGTCTCACTCTATTGTCCAGGCTGGAGTGCAGTGGCACGATCTTAGCCCACTGCAACCCCCACCTCCCAAATTCAATCAATTCTCCTGCCTCAGCCTCCTGAGTAGCTGGGATAATAGGCATGCACAACTACACCTGGCTAATTTTTGTATTTTTAGTAGAGGCGGGGTTTCATCATGTTGGCCAGGCTGGTCTCGAACTCCTGACCTTTGATCCACCCGCCTTGGCTCCAAAAGTGCTGGGAGTATAGGCATGTGCCACCGGGCCTGCCCTTTTTGATATTTAAATGTTAATTTAATTCAGATTAAATTACCAAAAAAACTGGATTAATGATGTTGAAATTAATGCAGGTGGTCTGTATTTTCTTCTCCTTTAGGCAACAATCCGAAGTTAACTTTAATTCCTTTCATTCTACTAAACCAACTTTTTCAAATCTTTTTTTGGGAAGGTCAGATAGTAAATATTTTAGGCTTTATGGGCCACATGTGGTCTCTGTTGCATATTTCTCTTTGTTTCTTTGCTTTTTCTATCACAGTCCTTCAAAAATGTAAAAACAATTCTTAACTTAGTGGGCTATTTAAAAATAGACCATAAATTAGATTTGATCTATTGGTTGTAGAGTAAATATAAGAAGATGGTACGTGAACACTCTTTATAAAACATGGTTCATATGGGGTCAGTCACTGCTCAGATCTTATTACCATGTGAAATATTTCTGTCTGTATTTTGTCTATATAGTTTAAAAATTGAAAATGCATAGGAGGTAGTTAATGCTAGAGATAGGCAGAGACCCTGTAGAAACTTACAGAATTGCAGAATTTTATTGCTGGAAGAAATCTTACAGATTATCTAATTTAAACCCCTTATTCATTTTATAGATAATATGACTAAAAACTCATAAATATGATTAACTAACTTACAAATCCTGGAGGTATAGCAGGCCTGCAAATGAATTCTTACGTAATTCAAAGAATTTTCACTGAGAATTCTGAAAAATAAAACAGTTATGTCTAGATCAAAATGCAAACTACAAATATTTGCTATACAGGACTAACTCCTGTATGTGGAGGAAAGCTGGGTAATGGTAATTTCTTTCTTTCTTTCTTTCTGAGACAGAGTTCCTCTCCATTGCATTCCATCACCCAGACTGGAGTGCGATGGTGCGATCTTGGCTCACTGTGGCCTCTGCCTCCCAGGTTCAAACCATTCTCATGCCTCAGCTTCCTGGGTAGCTGCATGTGCCACCAGGCCCAGTTAATTTCTGTATTTTTAGTAGAGACACCACACCTGGGTAATTTTTTCTTTTTTCTTTTTTTTGAGATGGAGTCTTGCTCTGTCGCCAGGCTGGAGTGCAATGGCGCGATCTCCGCTCACTGCAACCTCTGCCTCCCCGGTTCAAGTGATTCTCCTGCCTCAGCCTCTCGAGTAGCTGGGATTACAGGCACACGCCACCATGCCTCGCTAATTTGTGTGTGTGTGTGTGTGTTTTCTTTCTTTCTTTCTTTTTTTTTTTAAGTAAAGACGGGATTTCAACATGTTGGCCAGGATGGTTTCTATCTCCTGACCTCGTGATCTGCCCGCCTCGGCCTCCTAAAGTGCTGGGATTACAGGCATGAGCCACCGCGCCTGGCCTAATTTTTGTTTTTTTAGTAGAGACGGGGTTTTACCATCTTGGCCAGACTGGTCACAAACTCCTGACCTCAGGTGATCCTCCCACCTCGGTCTTTCAAAGTGCTGGGATTTCAGGTATGAGCCACCGTGCTCAGCCCACACACTTTGTGTTAGTTTTAGCCAACCCTGTGGCATCCTCCACAGCAACTGCCACTGCCTTCAGGCCAAAGCCACAAAAAATAGGAACTCCCTGGATGCCTGTTGCTGGTTCCAGTTTTCAGTGTCCCTCTGACATCTGTCCACTTTTGTGTAGTCACCCAAGTTCTCAGTTATATTTTTAAATTTTTGTCTAGAGTTGATGGCTTTGACTTGCAGAATGGTCAGTTTGTTAGGTGTGTGAGGGGCTCAGTTCCCCATGCTGGAAGCGACAAGTTTAATATGAACTTTAATCAGATCCTTATTAATTTTTTTTTCCGACAGAGTCTCGCTCCGTCACCCAGGATGGAGTGCAGTGGCATGATCTCGGCTCACTGCAACCTCTGCCTCCCAGCTTCAAGCGATTCTTCCGCCTCAGCCTCCCAAGTAGCTAGGATTACAGGCACCCACTATCACGCCCAGCTAATTTTTGTATTTTTAATGGAGACAGGGTTTCACCGTGTTGGTCAGGCTGGTCTCAAACTCCTGACCTCGGATGAACCACCCACCTTGGCCTCCCAAAGAAAATTGTTCTTCTTGGTGAGTCCTATCAAACCGTACAGAGGTGTTTTGTGTACTCCTCGCCATCACTCTTACTCTGCTCTATTCTTCATTACAGAACCTGATAATGTGTATGTTTGTGCGTGATCTCTCTTCCCACTTTTAGTGGGAAGGAAAGCTCCTCGAAAGCATTGTGCCCTCAGTGTGTACTGAATGCCTCAGCTCTCTTCAAAAGGGGAGAAAACAAGGAGAGGTGGGAAGGTGGAAGGTGTGTGCACCAGGAGGGGCTATCTCAGCAACTGGGCTTATGTATGATCCAGCCCAATGAGCACAGAGATTAGTCATTGTGGCTTTCAACCACTGGGTGGCGCTGCTCACTAATTTTCCTAAAATCAAGTCAGACTACAATTGCTTTTCAGCAACTCAATCCAGAACTCCAGGACCTAAATCCACACTCCAGGACCCAGCTTAAACTGCCATCTCGGTGGAGACACATCCCTGCACTGATCCCCTCACTCACAGCTAGAGGGCCCCATCACATTGACTTCCAATCCCTGCTCCCACGCCTTTGTGTGAAATTCATGATTAGGCATTTAGTGAGGTCCCCCCAGGTGCAAAGGGCCCTGGATGGGAGCAGAGTAAATTAGAAGTGGCCCCTGCCCTGAGACAGGCTTTTTGAACTGGCTTAAGATAAGCAGTAGATGTAATGGATTAACCTTCCTCCATCCAGAGTGGTGTTGGTTATGTATCATCCTAGGAGAACTAAGAAAGCAGTTGTAAGTTGTCTGTTCTGTGGCTCGGATGAGAAACCTCATGCACACGGTCTGGAGGGGATGGGGATGACTCCTTTTTTTTTTTTTTTTTTTTTTTTTTGGAGACAGAGTTTCACCCTTGTTGCCTAGGCTTGAGTGCAGTGGCACAATCTCGGCTCCCGGCAACCACCACCTCCCGGGTTCAAGCAATTCTCCTGCCTCAGCCTCCTGAGTAGCTGGGATTAGAGGCACGCGCCACCACGCCCGGCTAATTTTGTATTTTTAGTAGAGACAGGTTTTCTCCACGTTGGTCAGGCTGATCTGGAACTCCCGACCTCAGGTGATCTGCCCGCCTGGGTCTCCCAAAGCGCTGGAATTATAGGCGTGGACAGCCACGCCCGGCCAAGACTCCTTTTTTGATCAGAATGCAAGGGAGGAACGAGGGGGAAGTTCTGAGTGTGCTAAGGGTGGAAGTAACTGTTTTTTGATTCAAATGATTTATTGATTCTTTTGCTCATGACATGATTCCTTTTCCATCAGCTTTTGTGTTGTTGTGGGAACTGATAAGTGTCATCTGACTCTGTCTTGCCTCTTTCAGCAAGAACTTGCAAGACAGAAGCAGCGTTTCTCTGGCAAGGGAACCCATAAGTACTAAATCTCACGCCAGGCCCAAAACTAGGCACTTTACTTACGTTAACCAGTGTAATTCTCCCAATAACTTGTAATTATTGGTGTTTCCATCACTGTGTGTTTTTTTTTTTTTTCCAAGACAGAGTCTCACTCTGTTGCCCAGGCTGGAGTGCAGTGGCGTGATCTCGGCTTGCTGCAAGCTCTGCCACCTGGGTTCAAGGGATTCTCCTGCCTCAGCCTCCTGAGTAGCTGGGAATACAGGCATGCACCACCACGCCCAGCTAATTTTTGTACTTTTAGTAGAGATGGGGTTTCACCATGTTGGCCAGGATGGTCTCAAACTCCTGACCTCAGGTGATCCTCCCACCTCGGCCTCTTAAAGTGCTGGGATTACAAACAAGAGCCACTGCGCTGGCCAGGAAGCAAAATAATTGATGGCACTTTTGAGGACTCCAGGAAGGAGGGCAGTCCTGCTGCTCATTGCACAGCCTCTATCCCCTTCTCCAGCCCCTCTGTCTTCCTCCCCTCTGGCTCTCAGGGGCAAAGCTGTTTCTCCTGGTTTGCTTGAAACAACTTCAGTCCTTCCTCTGAAGTCTCAGCCCCATGTCCTGGCGGAGTGTCCTTCCTTAACCAGGGTTACCAATTCATTTTCTTAACAAAGGTTATCTCCTCCATGATAGGAATTCCTGCTTTAGCTGCTAAGGTACTAATACAGTTTTCCATTTTATGATGATGTTTGTTCCAGAACCTGTACCAGAAGCTGGCAGTTGTCACAGCAGCGCTGTAAGGTATCACCTCCATTTTGCCGAAGAGGAAACTGGGCTCAGAAAGGTTAAGGCTATTGCTCATAAATACCAGGCTCTGGAGAGGTTTGAGGTCCCTTTCTGCATTTGCCCATTCCTTCTTCAAAGTCTCCTTGGCGGGAATCACAGACACCTGAATGGAGGCCAGGCTCTCCAGGGAGACCACGTCATGCAAAATGAGGTCTCAGGCTTTGAACTATTGCTTCTTTAGTCAGATGACCCCAATCTTTCACATATTCACACCAGCCTCAGGCTTGTGTAGATGAGAGGTTTCTTCTTTTTAAAGTATAGCCTCCAGTTCTAGTGCCAGATCTGCTGGTGATTTGTAGCGTGACCTTCGCTAAATCGCTTTCCATCTCTGGGCTTTAATTCCCTTATCTTCACAATGACAGAAAGCTCCTTACTATCTTATGTTCTGTGGTCCTAGAGAAAAGTCAGATACTGGAACAATAAGGCCTATTGAGCACTTATCTGCTAAGCACTCTCTCACATTGCCTTTTCATCCTTTCAACACTGGGGGGTAGGTATCATAATTGGTCTATTTTACAGATGAGTAAACTAAGGCTTAGGAGGATTAGTAGTTACCCAAGACCTCACAGTGAGTGAGAGAGTTGGGACTCAAACACAGATGGTCTGTCAGAGTTTGAGTTTGGAGATAATACTTTTTTCTTTTTTTTAAATACAAGATATGGGGTCTTGCTACATCACCCAGGCTGGAGTGCAGTGGCTATTCACAGGCACAGTCACGGCACATGACAGCCTCGAACTCCTGGGCTCAAGTGATCCTCCTGCCTCAGCCTCCTGAGTTAAGGGGACTATAGGTATGCACCCCCCCACCCTGCTTGGAGACAGTGCTTTTAAACCATTGCATCAGCTGTGTCCCCAAGTGCCAGCTCAGGCTGCTGATGACTCTCAATAGTTGCTCTTACATGTGCAAGCGCATGTATGCTCTCATGGGAAGAAAATATGTGTTCACACGGCCCATCCAAGAAGGCCTAATAATATTTCAAACAGGCCTGCTGAAACCAGCCGCAGGACATCTGGTCATCTGCTTCAGGGCCTCATGGTGTCTAAGACGGCTGTGTAGAAGGAGGACACGCGAGCCATCCTCTGTGACTCCCAGTAAAATGCTCTTTGTACTACCCGGAGTTGTTCCCTCATTTTCTTCCCTTCCTGTTCCAGTTGATTCCCCCATGTGCTGAGCCACCTGTATTCTACAAGGCAAACGGTCAGTCATCTAAGTTGTTTGAGAATAGGTTTATTCGCTTTAGGATGACCACGGCTGGAAAACTCTGTCTATCAGAATGACCGAAGTCCTTTCTGTGTGTGTGTAAGGTCAGTCATCTATCTGCCTACCTTGAAAAGACGAGAAATATCCTTCTTGAAAGCAACTGAATGCACGTGAGAAAAGCTCTTCCAGTTCTGAACCTTCAGGAGTTTCTGGCAAGCTTTTCATTACGTGCTAGGGTGGGGATTTGACTCTGTGTATATAGATTCTCAATTAGTTAGGTTTTCAGACTGACACCTCAATCCTCCTGAATTTAAAAACAAAACAAAACACAGGACAACGACATTCTGTTCCAGCTTGCCAGAACCCCAGCCCTGAGCTTCCTGTTTTCAACCTTGTCCTGTTTTTTAGGCCTTTGAACTCTGACTCCCTGGCTTTGACCCTGGTGCTGGCTAAGGACTTTGAAACTTCTTGCCTCATCTGATGCTGTTTTGACTTCTGTCAGCCTGGGCCCTGCCGCCCCCACTCCCACCCCCATGTCTGCTTTGGCCTCTGCAGGCAAAGGTCTGGGCCTGACTACATTGTATGTTAGCGATTCTGTCATCCCCAGGCTGGGAGCTCCTGGAGGAAGGAGTTTGATCATATTTAGCTGTAACCCCTGATAGCAAGGAGGGTGGAGAGAAATTCCTGGATCAAGGAGCAGGGACTCACAGTCCAGGGAGGGTCCAAAGCAAGCAGCACTGGCCCCTGCGGAGGAGCAAGAGCAGCAAGCACATGGGGCTCCTCTGAGTCACTGCCCGGGTGATTGATGAGTTGCTGTCCAAGTTCAGGTGCTTTTGGCGCAAGTAACAGAAACCAAGATCTGCAAACTCTGACTAGCAAGAAAAGGGAGATACCCACACGTCCACCAGCAGATAGCTGGATAAACAAAACGTGGCAGATACCTACAATGGAATGTTAGCCTAATGACTAACAGGAATGACGTTCTGAAGCATGCCGCAACTTGGATGAACCTTGATGACACTACGCTGGTGAAATAAGTCCGTCACAAAAGGACAAATGCTACGTGATTCCACTCACATGTAATACCTAGAGCTGTCAAATTCATAGCGTCAGAAAGAATAGTGGTTACCAGAAGCTGGTAGGGGAGAGAATGGTGAGTTAGCATTTAATAGGTACAGAGTCTTAGGCTGGGACCATGAAAAAAGTCTGGAGATGGATAGTGGTGATGTTCACCTAACAAAGTGAATGTACTGGATTGTACACATAAAAATGTTTAAAATGGTAAATTTTATGTGTGTGTGTGTATGTGTGTGTGTGTGTGTGTGTGTGTATGTATTTTTTTTAGGCAGACTTGCTCTGTCATCCAGCCTGGAGTGCAGTGGTGATATTATGGCCCACTGCAGTGCAGCCTCAACCTCCTGGGCTCAAGCAATCCTCCCACCTCAGGCTCCTGAATACCTGTGACCACAGGCACACACCACCATGCCCGGCTAATTAATTTTTTGTAGAGATAAAACATACATAAGCTCTCACCATACTGCCCAGGCTGATCTCAAACTCCTGGACTCAAATGATCCTCCTGCTTCAGCCTCCCAAAGTGCTGGGTTTACAGGCATGAGCCACTGTGCGTGACCCTGTTATGTGTGTATACATACACGTGCGTGCACACACATACACACACACACATTTTTTGAGACAGGGTCTCACTCTGTCACCCAGGCTGGAGTGCAGTGGCACGATCTCAGCTGACTCCCCAGCTCAAGCGATCCTCCTGCCTCAGCCTCCTGAGCAGCCGGGACCCTAGGCTCAGGCCACCATGCCCAGCTAATTTTTTTTTTTTTTTTGATATTTTTGGTAGAAACGGGGTTTCGCCGTGTTGCCCAAGCTGGTCTGGAACTCCTGGCCTCAAGTGATCCGCCCACCTCAGACTCTGGAAGTGTTGGGATTACAGGCGTTAGCCACCTTGCCCAGCCCCTGTTATGTCTATTTTAATACACATACATCCCCCATCCCCCACCAAGATCTGACCTAAACCAATAAGTTATTCCTGAGGTGCTAAATTGCCAACATGGCCCTTTAGGAATTTTTTTTTTTTTTTTAATTGAGATGGAGTCTCACTCTGTTGCCTAGGCTGGAGTGTAGTGGCGTGATCTCAGCTTACTGCAACCTCTGCCTCCTGGGTTCAAGCGATTCTCGTGCCTCAGCCATCTGAGTGGTTGGGATTACAGGCGTGCACCACCATGCTAAGTTTTGTATTTTTAGTAGAGACGGGCCATGTTGTCCTGGCTGGTCTCAGACTCCTGGCCTCAAGTGATCCGCCTGCCTTGGCCTCCCAAAGGGCTGGGATTGCAAGCATGAGCCACTGCGCCTGGCCTAGACATTTTTTTTAAAGGAAGGATACTGGGACATGTCATGGAACTGAAAGACCAGCTGAAGCCCCCAGCCTGGAGCTGGGGCAGAAAGTGAGGCAGTTCCAGGGACCTTGGGACAGAAGTTCGTAGACCTCTTTCCTTGGGACACTGCCAGAAACTCACTTCTGCTCTAGCAGCAACCAGACTGAGTTTCTCAGGTCCAAATTTCAAATCTCTCCAAGTCTGATTGGCCAGCCAGATGCGATGGCCAACCTGGGTAGATGAGCTTGGGCTGAAGAGGCGGCTGTTTTTTTTTTTTGTTTTTTGTTTTTTTGAGATGGCGTCTCCCTCTGTCACCCAGGCTGGAGTGCAGTGGCTCCATCTCGGCTGACTGCAAGCTCCGCCTCCCGGGTTCATCCCGGGTTCATGCCATTCTCCTGCCTCAGCCTCCGGAGTAGCTGGGACTACAGGCGCCCGCCACCACGCCCGACTAATTTTTTTTGTATTTTTAGTACAGACTGGGTTTCAACGTGTTAGCCAGGATGGTCTCGATCTCCTGACCTCGTGATCCGCCCGCCTCAGCCTCCCAAAGTGTTGGGATTACAGGCGTGAGCCACTGCGCCCGGCCAAGGGAGGCCGCTCGGGTTTTAACAACATGGCCACTTGGGGGCAGCCATGAGTCAGTTTACCAGAATCCAATTCGTTGGCCCGTTTTCAGCTTGATACTTCACTGTATTTATTTGTTTTGCTTAACCATCCGGTCTTAATTACCTGGCTTTTGTTTTGTCTTCACAACAGCATTTTGGGAGAATGTTGAATGCAAAGGAGCTGAGTCAGCTCTCTGCTGTTGAGCTGGAGACAGAGGGGGAGATTGATTATAAATGGCCCCCAACCTTGACAAAAGTCTCAAGAAATGTGGAGAAGTCCCTGAAAAAAACTGAGATTAAGCTTCTTTCACCCTAGCAGAAAAAAAGCAGGAAGTTAGGAATCAAGCTGCCAAATAAGGAAGTTGTATTTATTGCATGCTTGGGTTTTGGACTAAGAGTTTACCCCTAGCCGAGTCTCATACCCTTTCTTTCCCTGTCCTGCAAAGCTTAACATGGGAGGTAGAGACTTGTGTCTCTTCTTCTTCTTCTCGCTCACTCTTTTTTTTTTTCTTTTCTTTCCCAGTCAGGCACTCTCTGTACCCATGCCACCTTGAGGAAGACAAAATATGAGAGGGTCTAGCAAAGCCTCTGCAAAAATGATTAATGTGAATATTCCCATCCTGACTTCCTATGAAAAGTTGTATTATAAAATAAAAGAATAATTGAAGAAAATACAGATCCATAAAAATCCATAAAGATGGGCAGGAAAAATTAAGAGTTCTATGGGGCTCTTAATAGGTCAAGACCCAGAGGGCAGAGATCATCTGGCAGGCTGGAAACTGGCTAGGTATCTAGAATGGCTTGTGTACTGGGGTGAAGTGAGAAATTGAAGCAGAGCAGGAGAAGGATGTGAAAGATATTTTTCTATGTATTAAGAGTGCACCGGCCGAATGTGGTGGCTCACGCCTGTAATCCCAGCATTTTTGGGAGGCTGAGGCAGGTGGATTGCTTGGGCACAGGAGTTTGAGACCAGCCTGGGCAACATGGTAGAATCCCGTCTCTACCAAAAATACAAAAATTAGCCAGGTGTGATGGTGCCAGCCTGTAGTCCCAGTTACTCGGGAGGCTGGGGTGGGAGGATCACTTGAGCTTGGGAGGTGGAGGTTACAGTGAGTCAAGATCAAGTGAGCCAAGATCACACCACTGCACTGCAGCCTAGGTGACAGAGTAAGACCCTATCTCAAAAAAATAAAAATAAAAATGTAAAAATAAAAGAGTGTATCTCTGCCCACATCCCTTAACTTTGGTATTTCCTCCTGAGATTGAGAAATATTCGAAATACTCCTTTATTTTGATCATTGTTCTGTTTCTCTCAATGTGACTGGCTAGTTTCAGCCTAATAAGGCTTCTCCTGTTTTCGTAGGTTTACCCCTCTCTTCCGTAAACAAGGGCTTCCACTAAAGCCTGGTCATCACTGGGAGTTGAGGAGCTGGGCTTAGTCATTCTTTGCTGTAATAATTTTAACCGTGGCCAAGTTCCTGGAGGGCAGCAAAGGTAGGTTGGGATTCTTGATGTACTCTTGGACCCAGTCGTCACTGGGGTTGGTGCAGACTTCTCGGTTCCTTTTGGTGATGAAGCTGCAGAGGCAGAATTAGACCGTCATGGGCTGCAGACTCAGGCAGGGGTCCAGTGCACACCCCCACCTCTGGTTCACATGGAGCTCACCTTATGTTCTTTAAAGCTTCCCTGGGCCTCTCCTGGCTGGGTTCCCTCAGACAGCCTCTCTCTCTCTGGCCTCAGAACCTTACCATCCCTTCTCTCAGTCCCTTCTCTGCTCAGCCTAAACCCTCAAGTTTGGGTTTCATAATGGACCACATAGCTAAAAGTGGCAAAATTAGGAATTAATCCCAGGCCCGTGAGAGCCAAAGACCAAACTCGTAGCCACTACTCCACTGCTTCTAGCATAGAGACCTCTTGGTCCCGTGTATCTCATTCCTGCCCCTGGGCTCCCTGTCCGCCTCCACAGAAATATCTACAAGGATGTGCTTACATGATTGCTGGCAGGTTACAGTTGAGGGCCTTTCTGTATCCCACCACCAGTCTCCTTGGCAACACTTTCTCATAAAACTTCAGGCAGCAGGTGGATGGGGTGTTCACCCACTCAGGAACTTCTGAAGGAATCACATTGCAAGCTGAGCCAGGGAAGCAGAGGGGAAGACCACCACTGCCCACCTCTGTCTCCTATCATTTGTGTTTCACTGCTCTGATAGCAAAGCCGTCTGTTAGAGGAGACCAATGCTAGCTTAACAGGTAATGGAGAAAGGGCAAACGATGAATCCCTCTGGGGGACATACATTTAGAACCCTCAGCCTCTGAGCTGAGTGTCAACTACAAATGACTTGGTTATTCACACTTGCCAAGGAACCGGGAGGAAGCTGGCTCACTCTTTTGTTTATTGGTGACTTGATCTGGCAAACATGGGTTGAGCTAGTGTGCCGGGCTCTGTGGGGGTAAAAACATGAGGAGGATACAGTCACTACCCTTAAGTAACTTACAGAGTAGTCAGGGTTGAAAGGGAAATTGAAAAGTTAAACAAACACTGCCATAGAATGTGGTCCAGGGTAGAACAGACTTTGGTATAAGGTGCTATGGGAACACAATGAGGGGCCCCTAACCCATCCTCGGTGGTTGAGGACGAAGTCTCAAAGCAAGTGAGGCCTGCATTGATTCGTAAAGGATGAACAGGATTTAGACACACAGCTGGGTGTTGTGGCTCAGGCCTGTAATCCCAGCACTTTGGGAGGCCGAGGCGGGCAAATCATCTGAGGTCAGAAGTTTGAGACCAGCTTGGCCAACATAGTGAAACCCTGTCTCTACTAACAAAAATTAGCCAAGCATGGTGGTGCATGCCTGTAATCCCAGGTGGCTGGCATGTAAGGTAGGAAGGAATGAATGGGCAGAGATGAAACTGGAGAGAGAGGAGGGTCTGTTCACACACCTGCTGAACTGCTGAGTAATTTGGACTCTATCTTAGGGCACTGGAGAGGCGGAGGTTACGGGGAAGGGTGAGAGAGTAGAGCCGTTAGAGACAGAAGTTAGAGCAGGAGGAAAAAGTACATGATTTAGGCTTTGGTGTCAGACAGCTTGGGCTGGAATTTTGACTTGACTGGAATTTTGACTTGAATCATGGGCAAATTTCCTAATCTCCCTAGGTTTCAGTTTCCTCATTCATTAAGTGGGGGTAAATGATACTTACTTGTACCCTAGGATCGTGGTTAGAATTCGGTGAGAAAATGATTGGAAAGCCCTTAACTCAGAGTCTGGCACACAGAAAGGCTCAATCAGTGCTTATTATAGTTAAGAGCCAATGGTAGTAATGACCGCTCTTCTTGCCTTGGAAATGGCTCTTTCCTCCCGTCTCTTTGATGCATGCAGGCTACTGGACTTGACTGGTTATTGTTGCTGTGTTTTCTTTGAGCTGTCCTGACTACGCATCAATTGGGGATACTACACAAGAGGTCAGTCCAGAGATCTCTCCCAGCCCCCAAACCTTCAGAGTGCAAATCTTTTTGTAGCTTGACCCCTTTGCCTCTAGAGAGTGGCAAAGCTTGGGACATCTTGAGAGCACCATCTTGCTGATCCATGTTTTGGGTGGGCCATTCTGTCTTTCTTGAAGCCTGAACCCGCTGCACTGGCCTGATTGACTCTCCCAAAGAGCATTGTCTCCCCCTCCCACACAGTCCCTCCGTAAGTGATGCTCATATCACTGGTTCTCAAAGCAAAGTTTACAAAGACCAGGGTCATCCTGAGAGTATGTGGGCAGATTACATGGTGCACCTGACCCTTGCTCCTTTGTGTTTATACAGGCAGAGTCAGGCCAGACTACATGCCAGGGTGACCTTAAGACAGAAAAGAGACCAGGCGTGGTGGCTCACGCCTGTAATCCTAGCACTTTGGGAGGCCGAGGCGGGGGGATCATGAGGTCAGGAGTTTAAGACCAGCCTGACCAACATGGTGAAACCCCGTCTCTGCTAAAAATACAGAAGTTAGCTGGGTGTAGTGGCGTGTGCCTGTAATCCCAGCTACTCAGGAGGCCGAGGCAGGAGAATCACTTGAACCCGGGAGGCGGAGATTGTGGTGAACCAAGATCACGCCACTGCACTCCAGCCTGGGCAACAAGAGCGAAACTCCATCACAAACAAAACAAAACAAAACAAAATAAAACAAGCAAAAAACAAAAGCAAAACAAAACAAAATAAAAAAACAAGAGAGAAAAGAATGGCTGGGGCAGCCTAGGGCAGGTGGTACACAGCTTTGTCCACCCCCACGCCCGTCACCAGGTCCTCATAAGCGATGACAGAGGGAGGAGATACGGAAGGACAAAACAAACCCCATCCTCCATAGGCCGCAATTCTCCTTCTCCCCACAGCTCAAAAACCTTTCAACCCCTTTCCTCTTTTCTGCAGATGTTATTTAGTCATAGACTGGGGGATGGAGAAGGGGACCATAGATTCCCAAACAGCCATTCCTCTGGGACTCATTTTGGTTGTCTGATAGTCCCAGCAACCTGTGCCAGCCACTTTGAGGAAGTGGTGTCTCGGTTCAGACTCCCAATTCCTGGGCTTAGACCCACATGATTGTTTGAACCTTCCTTCCTCTCGTAACTCGTTCTTCCAGGGCACCTACCGCTTTTCTTTCTCATCTGCGTGCTTCCCCCTCCCTTTCATTGCATGCAATTCTTGTTGCATTTTCTGCAGCTTTCTTGGCCTCTCCTCCTGAGTGATCATTCCTGCTCACCACGCTTGGGACTCCTGAGGAAATGGTGACCCAGTTTCCTGGAACTACTGACCCCAGAAAGATCTGGACCAACCCCAGCTCTACTTACAAAGGGGAGCATTGGAGGTCAGGAGCTAGGCATGAAGGTGGGGAGAGCCCACAGGGGCTTATGAGGCCAGAGACCCAACAGCGCCCTTGGCACCACCTCCCTGCCAGCTGCTCCATCCCCTTTTCTCGTTCCTGCCCTACAGAGACAAGTGGACTCACTTGGCTGGCTGCAAGAAGCAGAAGTAATGATAAGGATGAGGAGGAGGAGAGACAGGGCAGCCTCGGAGACCTTCATCCTTTCAGCGGGGCCGTACAGCTTCGGGGAGAGCCGAGTGAAGATGTGGTCTGCTGCTGGTGGTCCGCTTGCCAACTACTCAGCTCTCTGGACCTTGACCACATCAGAGCGGGTAGAGGAGGAGAAACAACAGGCCTCAGTGTTTGCTGAAACAGAGGGCAGCGGAGGATGGGACTTGGTGCAGAGCTGAATTCAGTAGAATTTGAATTCACATGAAGGAATGTGTGTCAGCTACCTTACATGCCCTATCTGATATAATCCTTAAAATAGTGAAGTAGCGACGATGACTTCCCTGGGACTACTGAGGCTTAGAGGCGAAATAAATTGTCCAAGTCCACCTGGGTGGACAGGCAGGATGAAAAACCAGATCTATTTGATTTCACCATGTTACCTGCCGCCATCTGTATGTTGGGGAAGGGGCAGGCAGGGTTGAACCACTCCAGCTTCCCCCAGGTGATCAGTCTTGGGGAGAATGAGCACAAAGCAGGATTACAGAGCCCAGACTGAGGCAAGGGTAGGGCTTAGTTGCCTCTGAGAAGGATATGCCCCCCCCTCCCAGTCCAAGGCCACATGATTGACCTCACACTTTTTCATGTCACAGCTTATGCTAATACTCCAAAAAAAACCCCAATGTGCCTGATCCTTGGGTCCCCATTTGTTGCTGCACCATTTGACTTATTTGTCAGTGTTTTTATTTATCTCTTTGGACCTTGGACTTTGGACCGGTTTTTAGGTGTAGCCAGCCCGCTGATCCCTCCTGGGTGCCCCCGTGGCCAACCATGACCAGCAGGGGACGCTCCGACTCTGTGCACGTGACAACCTGCGTCTGTGCTCTAGGGCTCCAGCTTCAGCCCCTCTGGCCTGGGCTCTGGCTGGACCTGCCCCACAGCCTCCTCTCTCTTCAGGTGCCTCCGGACCCTTTTCCACCCTGAAGGCTGTTAGTAAAACAATATAGTATAATCTGGTGTATGTAAGCGAAGGGGAGAGATTAGATCAAATGTCTTCATAAATCACTCCTATTCCAGACAGCAATGAAGAAAGACCTTGGAAACAGCACGGAAAAAAGGACTATGGAGTTTGACTGCTATAGAGAGCCCTTTATGAAGTGTTACCTATAAAATCAAATGATGATTCTTAGCTTTTACACTTGTCATGAAGCTTAAATAAGATAATGCATACAGACTGCCTAGCAGAGTGCTTGCAGGAGAGAAAGCATTAAGAAAACAGGGTCTGGTATTGTTGTTGAGGAGGAGACAGTCTTTACGCTGCTTTTCTTTCTCACTTTCTGCTTCTCACTACCCGCATTGCAGGCTTGACCTATTTTTTTTGTACCAGGCTCCAGTGAAACTTCTGCAGAGCGAGGCTTGATGCCGAGGGTGCCATACCCGGGCTGGACTCCCTGGTGTCCTCAGTGCGTGACCAATGAGTAAATCCAGTAGAAAGGAATGAGGCCAGGGAAGGGCATAAGTGGTCTTTAATTCAAGGCAGGGAAGCTCCCAGAGGGTGGCTGGGGCTGAGAGTTAGGAGTGGGTGGAGGAAGGGGGCCTCGGCATCTTCCCTTTAGGTCTCTGAGCTGTGCCTTCTCCACCCTCTCTGGGTCACTCAGTTCTCCTCCATGTGCTTGATATAGTCCTGGACCCACTTGTCCCTGGGGTTGGTGCAGATGGAATGGCCCCTTTTGGTGATGAAGCTGTGGAGCAAGAGGGAGAAGGATCACAAACCAAGGGGCCCAGTGGCCGGAAGAGAGAGCCCATCCTCCCTGCCTCCTAAATTCCCCACCTGACCTAGACTGCTTCTCCTTTCTTCGGTAGAGGCCGCTTAGGGCCTGTCTCCTCTCTGAGACATGCTCTTCGGTCCCTAGGACCCCTAGACCCATCTAGTCTCTGTGTCCCCCCGAGGAAGTGCCCTCTTGCCTTCTTCTCCCTTTTCTGTCACCTCCCCCGATCCATGGGGTCAGCTTCCCCATGGCTCCTGCAGGCTCCAGCCAGAAAGCACCCGGGTTGCCTGTCAGCTGCGTCTTCCCGTGTAGTCACACCTGGGAGGTACACTGGGGGTCCCCATTCCACGACCACTCCCTGCCTCCCTCGAGGAGGCCCTGCTGGCTTCCTCTCCTCACAGTGTGATGTGTGTGTGCCACCTACACAATTCCGGGCTTGGAACATTGGCTATTGGTCTCATAATAATCCATAATCCTCTGACGTAAGATCTTGTGGGTAGTGTAGGTGAGGCAGCACTCTGACGGTGGTAAGGTCCCCCTGAGGAGAGAGCATTGGATGCTGAGGAGGGGCCCTATGTTAAAGGCCATACCATTGGCTGGTCCTGCAAGCCGAGGGCATGGAGGAGGGAAGGAAGGAGGAAACAGCCCCGCAGAACTTGGAGGGGAGAGTAGGCTTTTCTCATCTTCTCTTCTTCTTCTCTGTAGTACTCCTGGGCTCCTCTTTTCCTCCTCCCTCATCAGCAATCACCCTCCCTCCTTTTCTTCAACCCCTCTTGGAAAGACTGGTGGATGACTTTCAACTCCGGGGTTGAAGAGCAGCACGCTCAGATCTTCTCACAGCATCTCTGGGGGCCGTCTGGCAGAGAAGGCTAGGGACTTGGCCAATGTCATGCAGCCTTTATGCCTTATTTGGGAAAGATGCTCCAAATAGGAGGAATATTTGGAAGAAATCCCAATAGGGATTTGGGGACATGCCATTTGGGAATGCAGACCCACCCCTCCTAGTGCTCCACCCTGCCCATGTCCCCACTGAACCAACAAGCTGCAGAGAGAGCAGGATGCCCACAGCAAGCCCCAAGGACAATGGCCACAGAGTTAGGATACCCAAATCCTAACCTAACCTTGCCTGTGCATCCTTTGTACTGTGGCCATTTTACTTTCCCCCTGTTCCCTCCTCTGTAAATGAGATCCTTGGACTGGATCAGTGGTTTTTACACTGAGCTCCCTGGAGCTCTGGGGGCCTCAGGGACTATTGTGGAGGCCCCGCTGCATTTAAGAGTGGTGTCTTATACCCTACTCAACCCATTTTTTTTTTTTTTTGTTTTACATATTGGGCCTCTGTGGAAAATTTTGCTTGAAGAAAAAGTTTTGTGGTCTAAAAAGTTTTAAAAATCACTGTATTAGGTGATTTTTCATGTATTTTCTGATTGAGAAGTTTCATGGCTCTTATAGTAGAAACAAGGAGGTGACAGCAGTCACCCCAAGCTTGAATTATAGAGGTAGCAGGAAAGACATTGCAGGCCAAGAGCCCTGTACAAACAGGCGCATGTTGTGGTTATGGAGTGGAGAAATCAGGTGTGTGCATGTTATGTGACCCTGCTGAATGGAAACTTGAGTGTGCATCGCAATGGCCTCAGAGGTCACTGAGGGTGGCCAGATGCCTGAGTGGAAAGGGCTGGTCCTGTTTTCCAGCTCCACTCCAGGCAGCATCCTCACTATCCAAAGAACGGCATAAGGGGTGCCTGTTTCCTGAGACCCACTCAGAGCTCCTATACTTTCCCACCTTGTTCCTCTGAGCTGAAAAATGACATCGGAGAGGGCAAGTCAAACTGTGCACATACCCACCAACTTTAGCTGTATTTTAACAACCTTCTGTTTCCCCCCAGTTTCTGAAAAGAAGAGTAGGTAAAATGGAAGAGTGATAAATAGTTTTGGTTGTCTCTAAAGGCAGCTTATTCTAAGAAATCAGCTGAGAAAAGGGGGCATAGGAGGGACCCCGCACTGTTGTGTTTCCCCCCAGCCCATACGCAAGCAATGATGCACTCACTGGGCATAGGTGACGCTGGAAGCAGCTGGGCCCAAACCTCAGGAGGCCAATAGAAAAATGCCCTTGAGAGGCTCAAGACACTGCTCCTAATCTCCCTGAGGAAATATTCCCCACATGGGGTGGGCCACTCTTGCTTAGTGGCAAAGACAGAGAAATTGAGGGAGTAGAGAGGCAGGCTGGCCTCATTCCATGTCCTTGAGGGCAAGGGGGGACTGATCCTGGGGGGCAATGATAAGAGATCAAGGCCACGTGAGGCCTGGAGATTCAGGATCTGTTTATCTGGAGACTAGAGGGCATTTGGGGTAGTGGAATGAGGCCTGGAGTCTCCCAAGTCGGGTCTCATTGGTCAAGGCTGGGAGAGCCTAACTTAAACTCTTAAGCAGAACCTACAGTCCTAAGTCTGATCTCCATCCTGCTCACCACACCATGGGGTGAAGTACTGTGGTACTCAGTAGATAATTCATTTATATAATGGTTGCTATACACACAATTTCAAGAAGATACCAGCCCTCCTTTTCGAGTCTCTGCTCCTGGTCTCCCCCTGAGCCCAACCTCACTCCTGCTCATTTCCCTGCAGGGACTAGATTGGAAGGAAGACAAGGCATTGCAGTCACGAGAGGAGGATTCAGTCTTGGTCCCTAGGGCGATAGTGATGAGCAGGAAGAAGGAAATGGCAACCAAGGAGACCTTCATGCTGTGGGAAGCTGTTGCAGGAGGAGAGCTGGCTTGGTGGGGGCTTCTGAGGCTCCTGCGGTGAGGAATTGTTGAGAAATGATCATTGAGGCCAAATAGTTTTTAAAGTAAGGGAGCTGAGATTTGGAAGGGAAGTAGGAAAGCAGCGATGCCTCAGAGATTTCATATCCTGTACGTTTGTTGACAGTGGTGTGAAGGAAGCAGGGAGAGTCCAGGCTTAAGGGAGGAAATGGTCTTCCATCCCCAGTGGGAAGAAGTTCAGCTCTGTTGATATAAGCCTTTCTCTAGGCATGAACGTGAGCACGGGGCTGGGGGCACTGTCTCCGACTTAGCAAAAGATCTCAAGGCTGGATGTGTCCTGAATCTAATTGCATCTCAGGCCTTAGAACAGGCCACGTGGAACCTGGAGACTCAGGATCTGTTCATCTAGAGACTAGAGGGTGTTTGGGGTAGTGGAATGAGGCCTGGACTCCTCCGAGTCTGGTCTCATTGGTCAAGACTGGGAAATCCTAACTTAAACTCGTAAGCAGAACCTGCAGTTCTTAGTCTCATCTCCACCCTGGTCACCACACCATGGGGTGCAGAAGTGCTGTGGTGCTCAGTAGATAATTCATTTACATAACAGTTGCTATACACACAAGCCACTGTCCCAGATGCTTTATGAATATTGGCCTATTTAACCTTTAGAATAGCAGTTGAAGAAACAGGCTCAGAATCAAAGCCTAAGCTTTGGACAATTGGTAAATGGAACTGGGGTTCAGACTCAGGAGGTCTGGCTTCCAGGTCTGTATTTTTATCCATTATGCCATAAAGAAACACGAGACTCCCAACGGAGCTCTGCAAAAGCTTATGGGTTCTCTACAAAGCCTTTAGTCTTAGTCCTTTCTGAGATCAGATAGTGGATCTCTTTGGAACCTTCTGGTTTCTCTGACTTTCGCTACAGAGAAGCTTGGTGGGAACGTTAGAAAATGTCTAATTCAGGGATAGCTAGTAGATTTCATTGATTAGTAGGGGAATGGCACTGGAACTCTGTGTTGGAAATAATTCTGAGGCCATGTCCAGGCACATTGGGAAGCTCTGCTGTGACCGACGTGCAGTTTCTGTTGCAGTGCAGCTTGCATGCTATGTTTTTGCCATTTGATTCGTCTAAACTGGCCTTTTACTGAATGGAAGCTGAGAATCAAAAAGGGCCAGTAACTTGCTCACGTTCACACAGTGATTTGGCTGCAGGACAAATCTCATCTCTGCAGGCTTTCAGCTTAGTGCCCTCGCCATGCTGTTCTTGGGGGCACATCCCCCATTCTGCTTGTTGATGCGGTTAGATGGCTATTTAATCTCCTCTCCTCATCCGAATCATCAGGGCGGAGAATATCTATTGTTTACCTTTGCCCATTCACACAGAATCTAGTGTATACCAGGTGCTTATGAATACATATTTTAAAAGAAGGATGAATAAACACATTGAGCCAGGTCTACATATGTGCATCTTATAGGAAATGGCTGAAATCTCATGGTTAGTTGTGGAGACAGTCATTGATTAGAAATTTTCTATATTTCTTTTATCTTTTTGAGACGGAGTCTGGCTCTGTCGCCCAGGCTGGAGTGCAGTGGCCAGATCTCAGCTCACGCAAGCTCCGCCTCCCAGGTTTACGCCATTCTCCTGCCTCAGCCTCCTGAGTAGCTGGGACTACAGGCACCCACCACCTCACCCGGCTAGTTTTTTGTATTATTTAGTAGAGATGGGGTTTCACCGTGTTAGCCAGGATGGTCTCGATCTCCTGACCTCATGATCCACCCGTCTTGGCCTCCCAAAGTGCGGGGATTACAGGCTTGAGCCACCGCACCTGGCCAGAAATTTTCTATATTTCTTATCATCAATAACAACATTATGTAAACCCTTCAAGTTAAATGATAACAGTTGTTATTAGGAACAATCTCAGGAAGCAAGTTGTTTATGGGCAGAGTGAGTTGGAAAGAAATAATGCTTGCTTCTTGTTTTTGTGGAGACTAGCCAACCTGCCATGCTGTTTCTAGGAGCCTTACAGGAAGTTTCTGTACTCTTCCAGCAAGTATTGAGTTCCTACCTACATTAGTCTGTATATGCCAACTGCTATCATAAACAGTCCAGCAGACTAATTAAATAAAAGTTTATTTCTTGCTCATGTTACAGTCCAGTGTGGGTCAGTAGTGGGATGATGGCGTGTGTGTTGGGATCTTCCATGTACTCATTCAGGAACCAGGCCTGTTTCTATCTTGGATGCCACCGTTTTCAGCACAAGGCCTCCAAGCTTGATTCAAAAAGGGAGAGGCAGAGGAGGATTGGGAGATTTTTGTGGATTAGTTCTGAAAATGGTACAAATTACTTTCACACACATTCCATGGCCAGCATCAAGTAACCTGGCTCCACCATAATGACAAAGGGATGGAAAATATACATCATCTGTATGCCCAGGAGGAAAAAAGAATAGGTGTTGTGACCACATCACTTCTTTGACACAGTATCATATGCCAAGTCCTGGGCTAGGCTTGGAGGGAGGGAATGAAGATGACCGTGATCCCAGAAGTCTCAGAACTCAAAGAGGGACTAAAAAAAAGTAAAGGAGAATTGCAGTACAACCAGATGAATGAAATTTTGTAGCAACATAATTAGAGACCTTAAATGTCCTCCCGTTGCCCCCTGCTGAATATGAAGAGCCTATTTTAAAAATATTTAAAAATGTTTTTCAAAGCAACACATATATATATTGATTTAAAAAACTGAACAGTACAGGAAGGATCTGTAGGACATAAACCCTCTGAGTTCATGCTTGTCTGAAGAGGTCATTATTTAGCCCTCATACTTGATTGATATTTTTATTATATATAGAATTCTACAATGGTATATAAAAACATGTTGTTGTTGTTGTTTTTTTTTTGAGACGGAATCTCACTCTGTCGCCCAGGCTGGAGGGCAGTGGCGCGATCTCGGCTCACTACAAGCTTCGCCTCCCAGGTTCACGCCATTCTCCTGCCTCAACCTCCTGAGTAGCTGGGACTACAGGCGCCTGCCACCACGCCCGGTTAATTTTTTTGTATTTTTAGTAGAGACGAGGTTTCACCATGTTAGCCAGGATGGTCTCGATCTCCTGACCTCGTGATCTGCCCACCTCGGCCTCCCAAAGTGCTAGGATTACAGGCTTGAGCCACTGCGCTCGGCCAAAAATATGTTTCTTCTGAAACTTTCATTTGTGGTGATCTGGTGTTTCCCCTTTCTAGAAAGTTCTAGGGTTTATTCTTTACTCTTGTTTTCTTACTTTTTGGCACAAATAGATGTTCCAGAATAATTTTGTACTTTCCTTGGCCCAGCTCTGGAATTAGCCATTTCTTCCATGAGTCTCAGTTTCTTTCACTAAAAAATGATTTTGAGAAACCAAAATCTGAGTGCTTGTTGTGTTCATTGCTATGAGAATGGCATTACTTTTAGGTCTGGGCTTTTGGTGGCTAGAACTTGGAAATATATGTAAGCATACATGTATAAGTATGTACTTAAATTTATGTCTATTTCAAGTATCTATTTCATATTTTCATATATTATTAGCAATTTCCTTTTTTTTTTTTTTTTTTGAGATGGAGTCTCACTCTGTTTCCTAGGAGTGAAGTGGTGCAATCTCGGCTCACTGCAATCTCTGCCTCAGGGGTTCAAGTGATCCTCCTGCCTCACCCTCCCGAGTAGCCGGGACTACAGGTGCAGGTCACCACGCCTGAGTAATATTTGTATTTTTAGAGACGGGGTTTCGCCATGTTGGCCAGGCTGGTCTTGAACTCCTGACCTTAGGTGATCCACCAGACTTGGCCTCCCAAAGTGCTGAGATTACAGGCATGAGCCACCGCGCCCAGCCTATTATTAGCAATTTCTATATCCTCTTTCTAGCTACATGAATAAACAAAAGTTTATACCACTATGTCCAATTCCAAGTCAACGCCACAGAGTTATTTCAGTCTTTCCCGTTTCTGTGTTTGCCTCCCTTCTCTAACAATAGGGACTCCTGCTCCCATTAACTTCAATGTATGTACTTATTTGCTGAGTTCCCTGTATGTAACAAATCTCCTGGCCACGCTGGCTGTATTCTGGCCTCTGGTCCCACTGGCCTCAACCATGTGCATCATCTTCCCTGCCCTGGCCCTGGTTGAGCCCTCAGTTGAGGGGATGAGTTATATTACTTTTAAATCTTGTCTCTGGTTCTAAAAAGAATTAAAATATGGATGTTTCTATTTCCTATTTTATGTCTTGATGATTTCTGTGAAGCTCTATTTAGATTTTTTTTTTTTTTTCTTTGAGATGGAGTTTTGCTTTGTTGCCCAGACTGGAGTGCAGTGGTATGATCTCGGCTCACCACAACCTCCGCCTTCCATGTTCAAGTGATTCTTCTGCCTCAGCCTCCCGAGTAGCTGGGATTATAGGCACCTGCCACCACACCTGGCTAGTTTTTGTATTTTAGTAGAGACGGGGTTTCACCTTATTGGCCAGGCTGGTCTTGAACTCCTGGCTTCCCAAAGTGCTAGGATTACAGGCATAAGCCACCATGCCCAGCCCTCTATTTAGATTTTTAAAATGACTTTTATGCACTTTTTTTTCTAGCTATTTTGTACAATTTCCAATATTTTTCCTTTTTTTTTTTTTTTTCTTTTTTTTGGTGACAGGGTCTCACTCTGTCACTCCAGGCTGGAGTCCAGTGGTGTGATCTCAGCTCACTGCAGCCTCAACCTCCTGGGCTCAAGTGATCCTTCCACCTCAGCCTACCAAGTAACTGGGACTACAAGTGCACACCACCACACTTGGCTTATTTTTTCATTTTTACTAGAGAGGAGGTTTTTGCCATGTTGGCCAGGCTAGTCTCAAACTCCTGGCCTCAGGGGACCTGCCCACTTAGGCCTCCAAAAGTGCTGGGATTATAGGCATGAGCCACTGAGCCCAGCTCAAGATTTTTACCTTTAAAAATTCCAAATTGATTATCAGACTAGCCATGTTTAAAACTTTTTCCAATTTTATATTTATTTTATAATTAAACAGCTTTGATGAGCTTCATCATAAAAAAAATCAAATATTAACACAAGTGAAGAACTGGCCCATTTTGTTACCCATCCTTGAAAAGACAATGAAGATGCAGTTTTCAACTCTTTTATTTTTTGATTACTAAAGAAATATGTGCCTTGTAGAATACTGCAAACACTGGTGAAGTTACAAAAGTTCTCTTCAAATTTCCACTGCATTCTGTAGCATCAGCATTACCTGGAAACTTGTTAAACATGCTGACTCTTTGGTCTTACCCCTGTCCTACTGAACCAGATTTCTGCGGGTGGGAGCCCACAGTCTGTGTTTTCACAAGCCTTCCTGGTGACTTTTATGCACGCTAAAGTTTCAGAAGCCCTATCTATCACACAGCTTTCTTTTTTTTTTTTTTGGTTGTCCTTTTATTTTTTTTATTTATTATTTTTTAAATTATACTTTAAGTTCTAGGGTACATGTGCATAACGTGCAGGTGTGTTACATATGTATACTTGTGCCATGTTGGTGTGCTGCACCCATCAACTCATCAGCACCCATCAACTCGTCATTTACATCAGGTATAACTCCCAATGCAATCTCTCCCCCCTCCCCGCTCCCCGTGATAGGCCCCAGTGTGTGATGTTCCCCTTCCCGAGTCCAAGTGATCTCATTGTTCAGTTCCCACCTATGAGTGAGAACATGCGGATATCACACAGCTTTCTAAATGCTGTGTTTCAATATTATGTTGGTCTCTTCAGTCCCTGGGCAGTCCAACTAGGGCCTGGGGAGACTTGAGTCCCAGGCTGGTTGCCTCTAGTATAAATATCCTCCTCTTTTTGCTCCAATGTTGCATAAAAGTTTGGAGACTTAGCAGTGAATTAGGTATGACTTTTGCACCCAAGCATCATTCTTATTCTTATTTTCAGTCTTCTCTATAAACTGACTTTTTTTTTGAGACAGAGTTTTACTCTGTCACCCAGGTTGGAGTGCAGTGGCATGATCTCGGCTCACTGCAAACTCCGCCTTCCGGGTTCAAGCAAGTCTCCTGCCTCAGCCTCCCGAGTAGCGGGATTACAGTTGCTCACCACCACGCCTGGTTAATTTTTGTATTTTTAGTAGAGACGGGGTTTCACCATGTTGGCCAGGCTGATCTTGACCTCCTGACCTCAGGTGATCTGCCCACCACGGCCTCCCAAAGTGCTAGGATTACAGGCATGAGCTACCGTGCCCGGCCCTGGACTGACATTTTCTTGAAGGGCAATAGTCTACTTTGTTTGGTTTTCATGGTTTTCCTCGTGCCTAGCACAATGCATAACCTAAAGTAGCCACTTAATAATAATCTTTTTGAATGGCAATAAATATGCTTCAAGATTCCAGAGAAATGGAGGTGGGTCCTTCTGGCTGGGATGAAGGGGGAAAGTTTTATGGTAGCATCTAATCTAAGCCATTAAGGTTGGGTTGAGTTTTGCTGGGCAGAGTTGAGAGGAGGGCATGCCTGGCAGAGGGTACCACACAAAGCAAGGAAGCAAAAAAGAACATGCTGTTTCTGAGGAACTGTGAGAGCAGAGTATGTATTATGCAATTAACCTGCACATAACATGTTTTTGTCTCCTCCAAGACCTCAAAGACCTTCTGTGAGTGGCTAGATGCTTGGTTAGAATGGAAAATCCTGGGCTGGGTCTGGTGGGTGGCTCACGCCTATAATCCCAGAATTTTGGAAGGCTGAGGCAGGCAGATCATTTGAGGTCAGGAGTTTGAGACCAGCCCAGCCAGCATGGAAAACCCCCGTCTCTACTAAAAATACAAAAATCTGCTGGGCATGGGGGTGGGTCCCTGTAATGCCAGCTACTCGGGAGGCTGAGGCAGGAGAATCACTTGAACCCAGGAGGTGGAGGTTGCAGTGAGCCGAGATTGCGCCCCTGCACTCCAGTCTGCGTGACAGAGGAGAAAAAAAAAAAAAAAAAAAGGAAAGTCTTGGTTTTTATCCCTCATTTCTGTTGAGTTGCCATTGTCATGACCCAACATCTTCATAAGTGATCCTTTGGCATCCACACTGCCCAGACGCTCTCCCTCCTCATTTCATCTTTTTAAGCTAAAAACTTGACCTGTCAGGGGGAAACCAGTGAAACTACATGAATCCTACTTAGGTCTAGGACCATTTAAATTTTCTTCTAAGACTCTGAGACAAAATCTCCATGGAGAATCCAGAAGCTTCTGGATTGCCATCCCCTAGTCATATATTTAGGTACCAGTGAGCTGCTTTCAACTCAAAGCTTCTGAATTCAACAGCATTCAGTGGAGCAGTAAGAGCAACATAAAAGATCGTAGCTGGATCAAAATGTATGCCAGAGGCCAGGTATTGTGGCTCACATCTGTAATCCCAACACTTTGGGAGGCCGAGGCAGGAGGATTACTTGAGCCCAGGAGTTCAAGACTAGCCTGGGCAACAAGTGAGACTATGTCTCTACAAAAAATAAAATTAGCTGGGTGTGGGGTGGCACACGCCTGTAGTCCCAGGTACTCACGGGGCTGAGTTGGGAGAACCACTTGAACCCAGGAGGTTGAGTAAAGGCGAGTGAGCCAAGATTGTGCCACTGCACTCCAGCCTGGGTGACAGAGTGAGACCCTGTCTCAATAAACAAAACGAACAAGCAAAGTAAGACAGAACTCTGAGCATCTGTGTTTGTCTTTTTCATCTCTGTAAATCCTGTTGAAATGACAGAAGAAATATAAAAATAAATAGAATTCATAGTAGCAGTAAGGAGTCAGAAAAGATGACATTGGTCTACCATAAAGTGAGACATTTCTGCTCTATATAAAGACCATGGGGTCGGGCATGGTGGCTCACACCTGTAATCCCAGCACTTTGGGAGGCCGAGGCATGTAGATCACTTGAGGTCGGGAGTTTGAGACCAGCCTGGCCAACATGGTGAAACCCTTCTATAAAAACTACAAAAATTAACCGAGCGTGGTGGCAGGCACCTGTAATCCCAGCTACTCAGGAGGCTGAGGCGGGAGAATTGCTTGAACTCAAGAGGTGTAGGTTACAGTGAACCGAGATCACATCACTACACTTCAGCCTGGGCAACAGAGCAAGACTCCATCTCAAAAAAAAAAAAAAAAAAAAAGAGAGAGGAAAAAAAAGAACATGAGTCAGCTTGATGGCAGATCACAAGAAGGCTGAAAAAAAACACGTATCCTCATATAGGTGAAGGAGAAGATCATAGACAAAAGAGGATTTTCCCAGCAGAATGCTGGATAATGTGACGATCAGAGTCAGTGGGTACTGGGAGAAGACATTCAGGTTGAGTGAATACGCCATGACCTTGCTAGCTCCCATTCAGGATAGTCAGGTAGGGCATTTGCCCCAGGATAAAGCTACAAGCACAGTTCTCAAAATAAAAAGGGATATTTGCTGTGGGAACCTCTTGGAGAGGACAGTGGGCCAGAGAGAGAACTGGGCAGCGCCCTGGATAACTTCTGGTCAAGGACAAGACAACCTACCCCCATCCCTATCCCCTTACTCTGTCTGCCAGACATTAAGCTGACAACCTCACCAATGATATGAAAATCCTAAAGCCTCTGCCAAAAGGCTCCTGGAACTGATAAGCAACTTCAGTAAAGCTTCAGGATACAAAATCAATGTGCAAAAACCAGTAGCATTTTTATATACCAGTAACATTCAAGCTGAGTGCCAAATCAAGAATGCAATCTCATTTACAATAGCCATACACACACACACACACACACACACACACACACACACATACACACACAAACCTAGGAATACATGTAACCAAGGAGGTGAAAGATCTCTACAATGAAAATTACAAAACACTGCTGAAAGAAATCATATATGACATGAACAAATGGAAAAACATTCCATGCTCACGGACTGGAAGAATCAATATCATTATAATGGCCATATTGTCCAGGCAATCTCCAGATTCAGTGCTGTTTCTCTCAAACTACCAATGTCATTTTTCATAGAACTAGAAAAACTATTCTAAAATTCATATGGAACCAATAAAAAGAGCCCAAATAGCCAAATCAATCCTAAACAAAAAGAGCAAACCTAGAGGCATCATATTACCAGACTTCAAAGTATACTGTGAGGCTACAGTAAACAAAACAGCATGGTATTGATACAAAAACAGATTCATAGACCAGTAGAACAGAATAGAAAATCCAGAAATAAAGCTGCACACCTACAGTCATCTGATCTTTGACAGAGTCAACAAAAATAAGCAAAGGGGTAAGGATTTCCCTGTTCAATAAATGGTGCTGGGATAGCTGGCTAGCCATGCGCATAAGAATGAAACTGGATCCCTATTTTTCACCTTATATACAAAATAACCAAGATGGAATCAAAATTCAAATATAAGACCTCAAACTATAAGAATCTTAGAAGAAAACCTAGGAAACACCATTCTGGACATTGGCCTTGGCAAATAAATTATGACTAAATCCCCAAAAGCAATTGCAATAAAAACAAAAATTGACAAGTGCTCAATTAAACTCAAGAGCTTCTGTACAGCAAAAGAAACTCATCAACAGAGTAAACAGAAAACCTACAGAATGGGAAAAAATATTTGCAAACTATGCATCCAACAAAGGTCTAATATCCAGAATCTATAAGTGCCTTAAACAATTGAACAGCCAAAAACAAATAACTCCATTAAAAAATGGGCAAAAGACATGAACATACATTCCTCAAAAGAAGACATATAAGCAGGCAACAAACACATGAAAAAATGCTCAACATCACTAATCATCAGAGAAATGCAAATCAAACCCAAAATGAGTTACCGTCTCACACCAGTCAGAATAGCTATTAGTAAAAAGTCAAAAAAAATAACATGCCGATGAGGCTGCAGAGAAAAACAGAACAGATATACACTGTTGGTGGGAATGTAAATTAGTTCAGCCACTGTGAAAAGCAGTTTGGTGATTTCTTAAATAACTTAAAACCTAACTACCACTCAACCCAGCAATCCCATTACTGGGTATATACTAATATAAATCATTGTACGAAAAAAGACACATGCCTTCGTATGTCCATCAGAGCACTATTCACAGTAGCAAAGACATGGAATCAACCTAGGTACCCGTCAATGTGGATTGGATACAAAAATGTGGTACAGATACACCATGAGGCACTTCCTAGGTAGCCATAAAAAGAATGAAATCATGTCCTTTGGAGTAACATGGATAAAGTTGGAGGCCATTATCTTAACTGAATTAATAATGCAGGAACAGAAAACCAAATGCTGCATGTTTAAACATTGGTTACACTTGGACATAAAGATGGCAACAATAGACACTGGGGACTACTAGAGGAGGGAGGGAGAGAAGGGGGCAAGGGTTGAAAAACTATTGGGTACTATGCTCAGTACCTGGGTGATGGGATCAACTGTACCCCAGACTTCATGCAATATACCCAGGTAACAAACCTGCACATGTAACCCCTGAATCCAAAATAAAAGTTGAAATTATAAAGATAAAGAAATAGAAAAATAAAAATATTCTAAAAATTCCCAGAGGGTCTGAAATTTTTTTTTTCTTACTAAGGAATAAGAAATCAACTGGCTTTGGAATTTTGGCCCTGTCTGAGATGCTAGAAGACAATTGAAGAATGTCTACATTGTTCTGAGAGAAAATTATTTTCAACATGAACTTTCATATTCAGTTGAACCATTTTCAAACTTTAAGAACAAAGTTTTTAGACCTTCAAAGTCCCAGAAAGTTTATTGTTCGTATCAGTTGGAGTTTTTTGTTGGAAAGCAATAGAAACTGACTCTGGTTGATTAAGCAAAAAGGACTTTACTGAAAAGATTTTGGGTAGTGTCAGGAAGACTTGGAAACTAGGTAGAGGCTGAGTGCAGTGGTTCATGCCTGTAATCCCAGTACTTTGGGAGGCCAAGGTGGGTAGATCATCTGAGGTTAGGAGTTCAAGACCAGCCTGGCCAACATGGCGAAACCCTGTCTCTACTAAAAATACAGAAATTAGCCGGGTGTGGTGGCGGGCGCCTGTAATCCCAGCTACTAGGGAGGCTGAGGCAGGAGAATTGCTTGAACTTGGGAGGCGGAGGTAGAATCCTAGAGAGACCAGCTCCAATGCCACATCCAAAATCATGCCACAAGAGTCAACTGGTGTGAATGCTGTCACTGCTGCTGGGCATTGCGGTTAGCATTGCTGACCTCCAGCACTGGTCATGGGGTATGTGTGCTGGCGCTGCTGCTTCCAGAATCTGGAAGCTGTTGCCACCACCAGTGTCACCTGGATGGAGTCCTCTCTTTTTCTGCTTCTCTGCAACACTTGTTCCAGGCTCAGATCTCTGGAAGGGAGCATAGATTGGCCAAGCCTGAGTTGGGGATGCCTGCCCTGGCACCTATGGAGCAAAGGAGAGTGTTTGCCTTTGTCACCTTTTAAAGCAGAAGGCAGTTCAAGGATATTCTAGCAAAATGAAAAATAAACCATTTTAGGAAGGAAGGAAGAGGAAGAGGAAGTTGTGGGCCGCCTGTCATGGTGGAATGAACTCAGGTGTGTAATGAGAAGAAATCCCAGTATGACATCATTATTATTATTATTATTATTATTTTGGCAGGTCTAGAAAGCATTTCTGCAAGTTGGAATAGGAAGTTAGAAGGTCCTTGGAGACTGTCTCAAAGAATGAAGTAGTTACCATGAAACAGATGGTGTAAATATGCAAGTGCAAATATGGAATGATAAGGAAACAAAAAGTATTTCTCTTTTGGTTAATAGAAAAATATCGAAAGGAAATCGTGGGGAAAAAAGAAGAATTGTTATGGGATTATAATGGATCAAATGTTAAGTACACTAGAAAATGGTGTGAACTGGGCAAATGATGGAGTAAAAGAAGCTTTCTTGAAATTGTAACCAAGCCTTTGAAGATTAGTTATTTCAGTAGAAAGGAGAAGATGAGATATAAAGTGAATTTGTATTTAATCCTGTTGGGGCTTAGCAGTTTCTTCAGTTTTATATTAGTTTATTTCCTCTTAAAACTCAAGCAAACTTAAAAATTGAATACTCTTTATTAGATGCGTGACTTCCATTACCAGACACAACAATATATATATATTTAAAGTAATTCAGGCCAAGAAACTCACAGGAGGTGTTGGAGGTGGTTGGCTGGCCTCTTTTGTCTCTTTATTATTATATTGGTTAGGACTTCAGCTTTTTCATGCAATTCTGAACTCCCGGACCACTGGGTTTGGCACAGACTTGTCGCCCCTTCTTGGTGAGGAAGCTGGGGAATAAGGGAGAGAAAGATTACAAACTTTCTCCCAAGCAGAGGGAGACAGGGGGCCCCATCCTCCCTGCTCCTCAGATTTCCCAGTCAACACAGCTTGTTTTTTCCTTTCTCTGCTGTTGGCAGCTCAGGGACAGTGTCCTCTTGAGACCCTCTCAGCCTGTGGGACTCCTTAATGACTTATGGAAGTGTCCTTGGGCAGCCTTGTGCCTGCTTTCTTCTTCCTCCCCTATCTCCTCTCCATTGGGAGTGTCTCATCCCTGATGCCCTGCAGGATCCTCGTAAGGACACAGCTGCCCCGTACCTGGCAGGATCCAGAGGGTGGAACCCAATGGACGCCCATCCATCGGGTCCTCCCTGCAAGACGTTGTGGGCTGCTTCTTCCCCAACACATGGTTGATGAGCTTGGCACTTACATGACACCCGGCTTGGAGCACTCGCTGCTCGTTTCAAAATAACTTTCCATGAGTGAACACGGGATGCTTTGTGAGATGTAGGAGATGCAGCAGTCAGTAGCAAGGTGAAAGCCTGCAGCAAGAGAAAGGGTCATTTGAGGGCCAATCTTTCTCCTCGAAAGCACTGTGCAGGATGAGAAGGCATAAGCCTCGGAAGACATGTTTCCCCTCCATGGCCAGCACTTGCTGGCATCTCCCTGCTTCAGACCCTCCCCAGGGTTGTGCGGTGTGTCTGAGGCACAGGGTGGGCCACAGCAGGACCAGGAACATTTCCCCCAGAAGGGGAAGGCATCTGCAGACACCTGCAGACACCAGGGAGCACCTTCTTCTCCAAAGGAGCAGGCTCTTGGGGCAGCCAGAGGGGAACAGAGAAAGCATTTATGGAGGGGGTCCCCCTAGCCCATCTTGATCTTCCTTGGAGATGTTCACCACCCTCAGGCCCTCTCATTCTCCTCCCATACTGTAAACAAGGACAATGGATTCCAAAGTGCAGACCTGCACCTGCTGGCTGCTTTTAAGTATATGCTGTATCTGATCACTTACTGCTCAGAACTACTGGATTTTTCAGTAGAAGCTTTGACATGAACTCTGTCTCTGCATCTGGAAGAAACAGACAGGACCGGGAAGGAAATCACTGGGCGGCAGCAGTATGTTTCAGCATCTCCACCCACCCCATTGCTCATCCCCCTCCTGAGGCAGAAAGGCTCTGAAGCTGGACCACCACCACCTGTCTGTGTTCTAGGCCTGCCTCCTGGCCCATTTATTCCTTTAGGGCCCTGAGACTTTTCAGGGACCTTTTGAAAATGTAGACATGAAAACTTTGTATTGACTCTGAAATACTAAAAGCAACTGAACCTAACACGGGTCAGTTAATGGAATATCTACATGATGTGACACAGTCTACAAGTCTTTCTACACATTTCTGGAATATTTTTTTATTATAGGGCTCTGAAAACTGAAAGGTTTTATCAGCGCATATGGTGGCACAGTATCCCCTTAAGTGAAGTGAGTCTATTATGGTCTTTATTCATCCCAGTTAGCAGAAATATTAATGTGTTTGCTGTAGAAAGATTGCTGTGTTTGATTGAAACAGTCTTCCTTGGCCCCACCAAGGATAAGTACCATCTAGGTATGAATTACTTTTTTTTTTTTTTAAATTGAGACAGGGTCTTGTTCTGTCACCCAGGCTGGGGCACAGTGGTATGATCATAACTCACCGCAGCCTCGAGGTCCTGGGCTCAAGTGATCCTCTTGCCTCAGCCTCCTGAGAAGGTGGGATTACAGGTGCGAGCCACAATCCCTAGCCAATAGTTTAACTTTTTGTAGTGATGAGGTCTTGATGTGATGCCCAGGCTGGTCTTGAACTCCTGGGGTCAAGCAATTTTCCTGGCTCAGCCTCCCAAAGTGCTGGGATTATAGGTGAGCCACCATGCCTAGCTTGTATTACCTTTTGAAAACCAGAGAAATTCTGTATTCCAAAATACATCTAGCCTGATAGGATTTTGATAAGGGATTGCATACCTGTATTATGCTAAATAGAAAAATGCGGCCAGGTGCGGTGGCTCAAGTCTGTAATCCCAGAACTTTGGGAGGCCAAGGTGGGTGGATCGCAAGGTCAGGAGATTGAGACCATCCTGGTTAACATGGTGAAACCCCATCTCTACTAAAAATAGAAAAAATTAGCCAGGCGTGGTGGCGGGCGCCTGTAGTCCCAGCTACTCAGGAGGCTGAGGAAGGAGAACGGCGTGAAAACGGGAGGCGGAGCTTGCAGTGAGCTGAGATCACACCACTGCACTTCAGCCTGGGCGACAGAGCGAGACTCCGTCTCAAGAAAAAAGAAAAAAAATATCTTTACAGTGGTCAGGCACGATGGCTCACACCTGTAATCCCAACACTTTGGGAAGCCGAGCTGGGCAGATCACCTGAGGCCGGGAGTTCAAGACTAGTCTGGCCAACAAGGCGAAACCCCGTCTCTACTAAAAAAAAAAAATACAAAAATCAGCTGGACTTGGTGGTGCCTGCCTTAATCCCAACTACTTCATAGGCTGAGGAAGGATAATCAACTGAACCTAGGAGGTGGAGGTTGCAGTGATCCGAGATCTTGCCACTGCACTCCAGCCTGGGAGACAGAGCGAAACTCTGTCTCAAAAAAAAAAAAAAAAAAAAAAAAAAAAAGTCTTGACAGCTGGGGAGAGACTGCCCGTTGCAGGGCTAACCAATGCATAGAGATAGCAAAGGGTTTAGACCTTTCATATACAAGTCAACAAATCCTGAGCCCATGTGCCCAGCCACCTCCTTTGCTAACTCTCACACACCAAGCCAGCATTTCCGTGGTTCTAAGTCATCCTAAGGATGAGTACTAGACAACTAGAGACTATCCCTATATCCCAAAGCCTGAAAGGCTTGTTCAGACTACCTAGCCCTAAACCCTATGCTCTGGGCTGCCTTGCTTTCCCCCTGGAAACCCCAATAAAGGTTCTGGCATAGGTCGTCCCTTCTCTCCTGATTGTGACTCCTGCCCTGGATGCTTCCCTTGGGGCCCTGTGTGGCACAGTGTACCTCCTTCTCTTGGGAAATGTAAATAATACATTCTTTTTGCAATGTCATTGGCCTCTTTGTGTTGACATTCACTGCCACAAATTAAGATTCCACAGGAACAAATGAGACAGTGATCATGGGTGAGTCACTTACCTAGCTGGTTCCTTTTCCTCTCCCAAATCACAATTTTACACCAGATGGTAGATAGCAGTTCTAGCACTGTAAACTTCTATGATTCTTTTTACAAATTTACAATTTAATTACAGTTCTTTTGTTCCAGCTAAAATATCAGCTACGAGAAAGAATCAGATAATTTTTGCTGTGAAAAGGGAAATAATTGGCCCCAAATGGGACCAGTCACGTGTATACATTTCCCCCTCCAAGGATCCAAAGGCTGCAGACAGAGCCAGGTCTACACTCTGCTGGTGGTTTTTAAATAAGTTCCACAACCATGTCTGGGCTGGAGAGTAGTCACAATGTGTCTCTGTCCCAGAGCCTGAGTTACCATGGACCTGGTTGCCTGGAAGAAAGCTCACTGGACTCACCATTTGTGACCTGGGCCTGGGATCCAAGGGCAGCAACAAGCATGAGGCAGGAGAGGACAGCCACGGAGACCTTCATCCTCCTGGTGGGCAGGCAGGGCTGGCCGAGACTCCTGGGCTCACTGCTTCCTGGCTCCCCGGGATGCCAGCTCTGCCCTTGTATTTACAAGAAGGGGAGGATCCAGGAAGTCCCAGGGCAGAGGTCAGAATGCTCTTCTTTAGCTATATAATAGTTACCAAGCAGTTTCTGAAAAGAGAGCAAGGCTGAGAATGCAACAGAAAGTAGAGGACAAAGGTGACTTGAACTGTCCCTGTGGATTTCCCGAACTATCCCAATAGCTACAGGCAGATAGAAAGAAATGTTTCAAGGAAGAGTCTTCCTTTCAGGAGATTTATCTAATCCTCTAAGCCTGGGATAGGAGTAGGGGACTATCTCAGACTCTTGGATTCAGGATTGGGATGTGGTGAATGCTATCTTTTTTCCATTTCTAGTTCTATTCCTGTAGTCCCAACCAGTAGGTGTTAGCAGTGCCGAATCCATACCAGTCTGCAGCAGCCTCAGTTCTTGCCCCCTCAGAAGAAAGAATTCAACTGAGGGGCATAAGGCAGAGTGAGAGACCGAGACAAGATTTAGGGCAGGAATGAAAGTAAAGAACACTTGGAAAAGTGCCAAGCAGGTGATTTGAGAGATTCAAGTGCCTGGTTGGACCTTTGGATTGCGGTTTTTTTGTTTGTTTGTTTGTTTTTTTGCTGGCATTCCGCATGCGCAGTGGTCTCCCAGCACGTGGGAGGGGCTGCATGCACAGTGTGTTTACTGGAGCTGTACACATGCTCACTTGAAGCATTCCTTCTTGACCAGTCAAGTGTTCCTAGATCACATACCAGTTGAACTCTGACATTTTGCCTCTTAGTGCACGTACTTGAGCCTACTTGCCCGACCCCTGAGATCTTATCGGGAAACTGTTGATCACCAGTTTCAGATATTTCTATCTATAGGGAGACTGCCTTTGCTGGTGCTGGCTTTGACCAATTACTATTTTAGAGAGACAGTGTAACATCTGCCTGACCATCACCTGATGGTTGTCTGACATTCCTGGTGGGGCAGGGGGCTCTCCTGCCCTGCTCATGTCTGAATAACTACCTACTATAACAAAGGGATTTTTTTTTTTTTTTTTTTGAGGTGGAGTTTTGCTCTTGTTGCCCAGGCTGAAGTGCAGTGGTGCAATCTTGCTCACTGCAAATTCTGCCTTCCGGGTTCAAGAAATTCTCCTGCCTCAGCCTCCCGAGTAGCTGGGATTACAGGCATGTGCCACCACACTTGGCCAATTTTGTATTTTTAGTAGCATTTTTAGTATTTTGTTCACCATGTTAGTCAGGCTGACCTCAGGTGATCCACCTGCCTTCGCCTCCCAAACAAAGGGACTTCAAAGGTAAGAACCAGTCAAGCTGGCCACCAAAATGGAGAACTGGAAAGTCTCAAGATTAGAGGCCAAAAGACCTTCCCAAGCACTGATGATGCCATGTCAAGTACTAACCACCCCATCTTGAACTTTCAAGTGCCTTCAAAGCTGATGCTAAAGGGTGGCCACCAGAGGGCATTCTCTAATCTGCAAACTTGGCTGTGATTTTTCAAACAGAATCTGCCAGTGGCTTCTCATGGACTTGAGTCAGCTCCAAAGTTTGTGTGTGAGTGTAGAAAGTCCTTCAGAATAGGGTTCTCCTTATATGCACAACTCCTCTATTTTCTAACATAATGGCATTTAAATGCATATTAAGTTTAAATAGTGATGCACCTATTAATTTAGATTTTATACTTTTTTCTTTTGGAGTGAATTTTTTTTCAGGACCCCAATACTAAATGCCTAATGGATAAATTGGCCCTGTGCAATACGAATTCCTAGCAACCCATTAACTCTACTTAGCAGTCACCTCTGCCAGAAAGACTTCTCGGCTCTGGCTCCCACTAGGCTGGGCCAGGTGTCCCTTTTCAGTGTTTCCACAGCATCTCTCAGCATAAATCTATGATAGCACCAGTCACATTCTATTTTAAATGCTTATTTACTTAATGGTTCTCCTCATTCCTCTGCCCCCATACAACAAGGGGTGTGTGTGTGTGTGTGTGTGTGTGACAGACATTAAAAAACATGTCCAGGTGCAGTGGCTCATGCCTGTAATCCCAGCACTTAAGCTTGAACTCAGGAGCTCCAGACCAGCCTGAGCAACATAGCGAGACCTCGTTTCTAGTAAAAAAAAAAAAAAAAAAAAAAAGCCAGGCTTGGTGGCACATGTCTACGGTCTCAGTTACTTGAAAGTCTGAGGCAGGAGGATTTCTTGTGCCTGGGCGTGCTTCAGGCTGCAGTGACCTATGATCACGCCACTGTACTCCATCCTGGGTGACAGAGTGAGACCCTGTGTCAAAACAAAACAAAAAACAAAACAAAACAAATCAGCCACATAACATGACATTTACCCCCTTAACACACTTCCAAGTGTACAGTTACAAGGTCCTTGAAGAATGTCTCCAAGGATGAGACAGTTACTGTACCTGCTGCACAAAAACCATCACATTGCAGTGAAGAGTTATTACTCAGATCAATCTCATCGAAGGCTCACAGATTAAAGGTTTTTGAAAGGTAGTTTGGGGAAGGGGATGAATGTGGACGCTTTCAAAGGACGCTTGCTGCTGACTGCTTGGGGGGTGCAATCATAGAAGTGTGGGAAATTCATCTCCTGTAGGCTGAATGGCTTCTGGGTGGTGCCGCAGGAGCTGTTGGTGGGTCCAGCTGGAGCCATCATCAGTGTCTCAATGCAAAAAAACATCCTGAAAGGATATCTCAGAAGGCCAATCCTAGGTTCTACAATAGTGATGTTATCTGCAGAGAAATTGGGGAAGTTGCATATCTTGTGACCTCCACAATAATGGCTGGCAATCATTTACGTCTACACTTTCTCCTTAGCAAAATTCAGGCTCCTCTATCCTCCTAGCCTGGTAGTCTTTCATTAGCTTTACAAAAGTGGTTGAGTTTTGGGGAAGGGCTAATCATTTACACTATAAACTAAATGTCTGGCAGCTTGAAAGCTAAAGGCAAGAAGGGAGTGGGCTAGATCAGATCTTCCCGTTGTCATGGTTTTCTCACTGTTATAATTTTTGCAAAGTTGGTTTCATTACCATAAAACAAATGGTGTGAGTCTGCAAGTACAAATGCAGAATGATGATAATGAAAGGAAGACAAGTATTTCTTTCTTGGTTAATAAGAGAAAAGGTTGTTAAAAACCTTAGCCAAATTAAATTTAACAGAGTTTAACTGAACAAAGAACAATTCGCAAATAAGGTAACCTCTTGAGCCAGAGTAGGTTCATAGAGACTCCAGCACAGCCGCATGGTAGATTTATAGACAGAAAAAGAAAACGGAAGTGAGGTACAGAAACAGCTGAATTTATTATAGCTGGGCGTTTACCTTATTCAAACATGGTTTGAATAGTTGGCCCCCTTTGATTGGCCAAAACTCAGTGATTGGCACAAGAGTAGGTTACAGCCTGTTTACACCTCTATTCAGGTTACAGTTCACTATGTACAGAGAAACCTTTAGGCTGAACTTAAAATAAGTGAGAAGGTAGCTTTAGGCTAAAGTTGATTTAACAAGGTCCATTAAAAATTGTTGGAAAATAAGAATCTACATGAGGTTATCATGGGTTAAATATTAAGTAAATGACAATGTTGTGTCATCTGGGCGAATGATAAAAGAGAGTTTTTATTTTTGTTTTAAAATTTTTTTCTTGATCTAGGTCTTGCTTTATCACCCAGACTGGGATGCAGTGGCTTAACCATAGCTCACTGTAACCTCCAACTCCTGGGCTCAAGTGATCCTCCCACCTCAGCTTCCCAAAGTGCTGGGATTACAGGTGTGAGCCACCACACCCAGCCAAACACTGTGTCCTAAACTGTAGTTAACACTTCAAGATTAGCTCTTTTAGTAGGGAGGAGATAAGATGTAATGTGAATTTGTGTTTACTTTCTTTAGGGTTATAATAATTCCAAGCTTGTATCATCCTCTCGGGGTGTTCTTCTAACACAGTTGTGATTCAGTGTTATAAAGATTATTTGGTTATTGATCAGTTTTCTCCTGTTGATTTCTTAGACAAGTCACACTAAAAGTAAGCATAGAGCTTAAACATGTTTTTCAAATAAAAAATACTTTGTTGTTGTTTAGAATTGTTTAGAATTCAGTGCTGTCTTTTGAATTTTATGAGACAGTTTTCCAAGGTGCACTAATTATACATATACATTTATATACTTTAATAGAGATGTATATGTAAGTAATATTAACTACATCTTTAAATGTAGAAAACTAAATTAAGAAAAATGTTCTTTAAGTTTAGAGGTGAAATCTTTTACAAATTGTTACTGTAGGTAGCTAGTCATACATAAACAGGGCAGGAGAGGCTCCTCCCAACCAGAAATGTCAGGCGACCATAAGGTGATGATCAGGGGGTTGTTAACTGTCTCTCTAGAATAATAATCGGTTGCAGCTAGCACCAGGGAAAGGCTGTGCCTATAGATAGAAAAAACCTGAAACTGGTCATCAGCAGCTTCCTGCTAAGATCCCAGGAGTTGGGCGAGTGAGCTCACGCATGCGCACCAAAAGACAAAATGGTGGCGTTTAACTCGTATAGGATGTTCTGGGGGCATTCTATCAGTAAAGGGAAGAACACCTCAAGTGAGCATGCATACATCTCCAGTAAACACACTGCACATGCTCCCCTCCCAAGCAGGGCGTTGCGCTAGTGCTTCCCACCCCAAGGGAAGAATCAGGGGAGAAGGGACCCAAGACCCCAGAAGTATGCCAACATGTAAAACCCCAATTCAAAAGGTCAAACCCCACACTTGACCTCCAAAGTGTCTCTGCTTGGCCCTCTTCCAAACGTACTTTACTTTCTTTTTATTCCTGCTCTAAACCTTTTTCTCCTCTTTTTTTTCTTTTCTTTTTTTTTTTTTTTTTTAGATAGGGTCCCACTCTGTCACCCAGGCTGGAGTGCAGTGGCATGGTCTCGATTCACTGCAACCTCTGCCTCCTGGGCTCAAGCAGTTCTCCTGTCTCAGCCTCCCGTGTAGCTTGGGTTACAGGTGCCTGCCACCACGCCCAGCTAATTTTTATTGGAGATGGTGTTTCACTAAGTTGAACAGGCTGGTCTCAAACTCCTGACTTCAAGTGACCCTCCCACTTAGGCCTTCCAAAGTGCTGGGATTACAGGTATGAGCCACCACACCCAGCCTGTAAAGCTTCTTAATAAACTTTCACTCCTGCTCTAACACTTCCTCAGTCTCTTCTCACTTGGGCTCCTCATTTGAATTCTTTCTCCTGAGGAGGGAAGAATTGAGGTTGCTGCAGACCTGTACAGATTTGCCACCAGTAACTCGAATAACTTGCCCCGCAAACTAAATTTACACCTAATAAAAAACTTAGAAATAGGTAAAAGGGGCCAGGCGCGGTGGCTCACACCAGTAATCCTAGCACTTTGGGAGGCCAAGGCAGGCAGATCACGAGGTCAGGAGTTTGAGACCAGCCTGGCCAACATGGTGAAACCTCATCTCTACTAAAAATACAAAAATTAGCCAGGCATAGTGGCCGGTGCCTGTAATCCCAGCTGCTAGGGAGGCTGAGGCAGGAGAATCGCTTGAACCCGTGAGGCAGAGGTTGCAGTGAGCCGAGATTACACCACTGCACTCCAGCCTAGGTGACAGAGCAAGATTCTGTTTCGGAAAAAAAAAAAAAAAGAAAGAAATAGGTAAAAGGATGACTGCACGGTTTTCAAGGTCATATTACAATGTTGACTAAAAGGCCCACCCTGGGATTCCTTAAATCCGTAGGGGAATGAACTTTTGATTGATTTTCTGTTTACCATTGATCAGGCCCCAGATTCTGAGAAAGTATATGTTAAATTATAAACGTGTGTGTAGCCAGATGCAAATGATTTCTGTCTATTAAAAAAGATAATCCCACAGTTACAGGTTTTTCTATTGCCCTATCCACAGGGTAATAATGTGTGCTCTAATTTAACAAACTTATTTCACAACATCATCCCCAGTAAACTATACAAATCTCTGTTATTCAAATGATTTTTGAATTATTTTAATAGTTCTCTCACTAATGAGTTAAATACATCTTTGATGCATATTCAATCTAAATTGGATGAGTAATATTTTTAGCTTTGTAAATTGTATTATGATGTCTCTTGTTTTGAAGATAATGCTTATCCAAAGTTCAGTAATTCCTTTAGTTTCTTTTTCCTCTTAAAATTCAAGTAAAGCCTGGGCATGGTGGCTCACACCTGTAATACTAGCACTTTGGGAGGCTGAGGCAGGAGGATCGCTTGAGCCTAAGAGATCAAGACCAGCCTGGGCAACATAATCAGATCCTGTCTCTTCAAAAAAAAAAAAAGAATTAGCAGAGTATGGTGGCATGTACCTGTAGTCCCAGCTGATATGGACAGGAGGCAGAGAAATACTGGGTAGAAGAGGGCAGTTCCCTGGCAAATGCCCCACCCTCAAGCCTGGGAACCCACAGCCCTAAATTGGAAAAGGCATTTCTGTTTTTGCATCCAAATGTTGCCTTTTCCAAGACTACTCTGGCCTGCCACACCCCTATCTTGTGTCCATCTGACAGCTAGACCTCCATGAAGGGAAAGAGAGCCAATATTACTTTTACCCAAAGGAAAGAGAGAGGTGGCAGGATCTTAGAAAAGAGGCAGATCTTAAACCCCAAACTCCATGAGCAGAGGAACAGAAGAACGGCAGTGGCAGAGAAGGAAAGATGAGAAGGAGCATCTGAATATCAGGAGAAGTTCGGCTGGGGACGGTTGAAGAGGAGATCAGCTGCGGGATGGCTAAACTCCAAGGGAAGATCATCTTCCCACTTCATCCGTTCTCCAGCTCCCCATTCATCCCATAAGAGCCACATCCATCACACAATAAAATCTCCACATTCACCATCGTTCAAGTCTTCTTGAACGATGACCAGATTCTTCCTGGATGCCAGACAAGGATCTGGGTACCAAGAGGGCAGGGTATATTCAATCTAGGGCTTCAGGTTGAGGCCCTAGAAAGGAAAACCAGATCTGAGGGATCCAAAGCCGGGCAACAAGCACAATGTAAATGGGAAGGACCAATTCCTGCTGACTAAACCCTTGCTTCATGAAAGGAGGCCGTGCTCCATGACACAGATGAGGCCCAGGGAGCTCAAAGATTGTTGGCAGCAAGGGAAATTGGGCATACTGTGTAAGAGTGGATATTCTCACCTCCCAGACCCCCCGGTTAACATGAATAAAAGCCACTTTGGCACCCGTGGATGGCACCTGCCAAGGTCACTAGGACTTGGGGATAAAAAGACAGAAGAGGCAAGGGGGATGCCTGCTTTCTCTCCATCACAACCTGAGTTATCACTAAAAGAAGGGAAGGAAATGAGGGTCACCTCTATTTCTTGCCTTTCAGAATGGGCAATCAGCTGTCTTCACTACTCCCAGCTTATACTCCTCTGGAGTGTATCCTGAACCACTGGGACTGCTGTGACCCTCAGACTCTGGAGGAAAATGGCTCAGAGCCCTCTGTACAAAGGTTTGGGCAAATTATGAAAGATTGGCTTGGCCTCAGGAAGAAACCATTCGTTTTGATACCATCCAGCAGTTGCAGCTTTTCTGTAAACGTGAGGGCAAACGCTCTGAGGCCCCATATGTGCAGGCTTTCTATACCTTGCTGGGCAATCCAGACCTTTGCTGACAATGTAGAATTAATCCAGACCTATTTGCCATCTCGGGAGAGGCTGCAAGGGGCAATCCCAGGGAACTAAACAAACAAATCCCAGAGGTATCCCCAGCAGAGGAACCAGCTCCCTTCAGCCCTGCTCCTCCAGGTCCACCCCATCCTCCCTATCCAGCTTCAGTCTCTCACTTGCCCCCTTCTAGAAATTCTCACCCTAGACAAGCCCCAGTCTCATTCTTTCCCCTCCAACAGATGCCTGGTGAATTTGCCCCAGTAAGGTCCAGGTGCCCTTCTCTCTACAGAACTTGAAGGAAATTGAGGGGGATGTTGGCAAGCTTTCAGATGACCCTGAAAGATATATAGAGGCTTTCCAGAATTTAACCCAAGTATTTGAACTCTCCTAGGAAGATGTGATGTTACTTTGAACCAAACCCTGACTAACACTGAGAAACAGGCCACTCTGCAAGTGACAGAGAGATCTGGGGATGAGGTTTGTATCACATGTAGCACCCAGGAAAGGGGGCGAATATTATCCAACTGGAAGAGAAGCAGTATCAATGAATGTCCCTAAATGGGATTCCAATGACAAGATGGGAGAATGGAAGAGGAGACAGTTTCAGGTGTGCATAATAGAGGGCTTATGTAGGGCTAGAACTAAGCCTCTTCACTATATCAAGATATCCATGATAGACCAGGGATTTAATGCAAATTCCACTGCCTTCTTGGGGAGGCTAAGAGGGTCCTTTGTAAAGCATAGGTCTCTATGTCCTGATTCCGTCAAGAGACAACTAATCCTAAATGATAAATTTATTACTCAGGCAGCCCCTGATATCAGGGGTAAGTTGCAGAAATAGGCCCTGGCATCAGGGAGTACTTTAGGAGACCTCCTGAAAGTGGCTACCTTGGTCTTTTACAGTAGAGATAGGGAAACACGAGAAAGAGGCAGAAGCTTTAAGGGCCACCGTGCAAACCCACAAACCCCAGGATTCCCAAGGTTCATCTGTTAACTCCTACAAATGTGGCAAGAACAGTTATCTCTCTTCTAAAATTTAGCCATACCCCTACAAGTCTTAATTTCTTTCACCAAGGTGAAACAGCTTGGGGTACAATGTTGTTAGTATATTACATTTCCTATTTCTGTAATCTTTGGCACTAGATTATTTCCTTGTATAATACACATGTTTAACCCATGCATACTTAACAGCTTGTAAAACTTGTTGTATTCTCTCAAGTTTGAGGTCATCAAACTCCAAATGGTCAGGCAACTGGAGCCTTGGATGATGACTCCCCTTCCCCAGGGACCCTTATATAGACCTCTGGGAGGAATCTGACTTCTGTTTTCCCCAAAATAATGTCCCCATCAGCGGGAAGTAGCTAAGACTGATCATCGTCCATATTCTAATGGCAATTAGATGGGCCTCTTAGAGGGGGAAATGATACAGATACAGGCAAGGAAATACCTGGGGTAGAAGAGGCAGTTCCCCAACGAAGGCCCACCCTGAAGCCTGGAATTCCATGGCCCTAAGTGGGAGCAAGCATTCCTATTTTCATGCCCAAATGTTGACTTTTCCAAAACCACTGTGGCCTGCCACACCCCTATCCTGTGCCCATATAAACCCCCAAGCTCTACAAGCAGAGGAACAGAGGAGCAGCAGAGCAGCAAAATGGCATGGCAGAGAGGGAGAGAAGAGAAGGAGCATCTGAATGTCAGGAGGAGTTTGGCTGAGGATGATGGGAGAGTAGACAAGCCGCAGGATGGCTGAACTCCAGGGGAAGATCATCTTCCCACTCCATCCGCTTTCCAGCCCTGCATCCATTCCTCTGAGAGCCAACTCTATCACTCAGTAAAATCCCCACCTTCACCATCCTTCAAGCTGATGTGACCTGATTCTTCCTGGATGCCAGACAAGGACATGGGTACCAAGAGAGTATAAAAGGCTGTCACCCTGACTCTCCACTGAATGGAATAGCTATCCACAAAAAGCAATTGCTAAAGGGCATTGCTTGTAATGCACTCCTAGATGCTACAATGGGGTTGGAGCCCAAAAGCACTCACCCTGGCTCCTGCACCTGCCCGTCTGCATGTTCCCCCTCCCATAAGGGGTTTAAGTGTGCAGCAGCCTTGCAAACAAGCCACACCCCTGTCACAAGTCCTGTGAGGGGGTCAGGGAACTCTCCTGTGTTAACCCAACTGGTGCCATCAAGTAAACCCCTGCCGTTTTGCACACCCTGATCAGGGAGGAAACTTCCATGGGGGCTCAGGCCATGAAAAACATTTTGCCAAACAGATCCCAGGCCACACTGCCTGACTGCAGGAAGTGGCCCACTTATTATATCCTGCCAGGCAGCTAGCCACACTGCCCCACCTCCCCTGTCCAGACCTATAATTGTCCCAGTCTGGAAGCAGGACAGGGGCTCTAGCACTTGCTGGTGCTCCCCCTCCACAGGTTTCTCTGTCCAATAAACCTGTGTTGCTGTCGAGCTTCCCCACCTTGGATGTCTCTTTTCTCTGTCCTAACATCCTGTTTCACAGCTACTTGTAGGGCTGAGGTAGGTGGGTTACTTGAGCCCAGGAGGTTAGGCTGCAGTGAGGCAAGATGTGCCAGTGCACTCCAGCCTGGGTGACAGAGACCCTATCACACAAAAAAAGTGAGAAACTCTTTATTAGATGAATTGCCTTAAATCCAGAACACAAGAATAAATGCTTCTTAAAAAAATAATTCAGGAAGGTGGTTGAGGCAAGAAAGTTGGTAGCTGGCAACTTGCGTCCCTTCGCCTTGACAAGTTCAGTTCTTCCTGGCCTTGATCCGTGTGGCCAGCTTCAGCATTATCCTGCAAGCCAGAACTTGCTTATTACTGGGACTGACACATAAACGTCGCCCGTTCTTGGTGAGGAAGCTGGGGAACAAGGGGGAGAAAGGTTACAAACTGAGGTGTGTCCAGCACATGGGGACAGGAGGCCCCATTCTCCCTGCCCCTCAGATTTCCCAGTCAACACAGCCAGTTTTTTCTTTCTTTTTTTCCATTCTCTGCTGATGGCAACTCAGGGCCAGTGTCCTCTTGAGATCCCCCTCAGCCTGTGGGACTCTGTAGTGACTCATGCGAGCATCCTTGGGCAGACTTGTGCCTGCTTTCTTCTTCCTTCCCCACCCTTTTTCCCCTGGGAATATCTCATCCCTGATGCCCTGCAGGATCCTCATAAGGACACAGATGCCCCATACCTGGCAGGATCCAGAGGGTGGGCCCTGATGGACACCCATCTATCAGGTCCTCCCTGCAAGATGCTACAGAGTCCTTCTCCCTCAACACGTGTTTGGTGAGCTTGGCACTTACATGACACCCGGCTTGGGGCACTTGCTGCTCGTTTCAAGGTAACTCTCCAAGAGTGAACACGGGATGCTTCCTGGGATGTAGGAGGTGCAGCAGTCAGCATTAATAGCGTGAAAGCCTGCAACAAGAGAAAGGGTCGTTTGAGGACCAATCTTTCTCCTCCAGAGCACTGTGGAGGGTGAGAAGGCACGTGGCGCGGAGGAGATGTTTCCTCCTCTGTGGCCGGCACTTGCTGGCATCTCCCTGCTTCAGATCCTCACCAGAGTTGAGCTGTGTGTCTGAGGGCACTCAGGGTGGGCCACAGCAGGACCAAGAGCATTTCCCCCAGAAAAGGAAGGCATCTGCAGACACCTGCAGGCATCAGAGAGCACCTTCTGCCCCAAAGGAGCAGACTCTTGGGGCAGCTAGAGGGGAACAGGGAAGGCATCTACGGAGGGGGTTCCCCTAGCCCATCCTGATCTTCCTTGGAGATGTTCACCACCCTCACGACCCTCTCATTCTCCTCCCATACTGTAAACAGGGACAATGGATCCCATAGTGCAGACCTGCACCTGCTGGTTGCTTTTAAATATATGCCGTATCTGATCACTTACTGTCCAGAACTTCTGGATTTGCCAGTGAAAGCTTTGGCATCATGAACCCTGTCTCTGCATCTGGAAGAAAGACAGGACAGGGAAGGAAATCACTGGGTGAGAGCATTGTTTCAGCATCTCCACCCACCCCGTTGCTCATCCCCCTCCCGAGGCAGAAAGACTCTGAAGCTGGACCACCACCACCTGTCTGGGTTCCAGGCCTGTCTCCTGGCCCATTTATTCCTTTAGGGCCCTGAGACTTTTCAGGGACCTTTTGAAAATGTAGACATGAAAACATTGTGTTGACTCTGAAATACTAAAAGCAACCTCAGAATCTAACATGGTTCAGTTAATGGAATATCTACATGATGTGACACAGTCTACAAGTCTCTCTACACATTTCTGGAATCCATAGTACTCTGGAAACAGAGAGGTGTTCATCAGCGCATATGGTGGCACAGTATCCTCTTAAGTGAAATGAAGCTATTATGGTCATTATTCATCCCAGTTAGTAGAAATATTCATGTGCTTGTTACAGGAGATCGCTGTGTTTGATTAAAATATTGTTCCCAGGCCTCATCAGGGATAAGTACCATCAATATATGTTTAAGTTTTTACTAAATCATTTTTAAATTGTGGTTATATATATATATACTTTATATATATATATAAAATATAAAATTTGCCTTTTGAACTATTTTAAGATTACAGTTCAATAGCATCAAATACATTCAAACAACTCTGCAATTTTCATGACCATTCATTCAGAGAACTTGTTCATTTTGTGAAACTGAAACTCTGTATTCATTAAACAACAACTCCCCATTCTTCCTCCCCTTAATCCCTGACAACCACTATCTAGGTCGTGTCTCTGTGGATTTGATTGCTCTAAGTACCTCATGTGAGTGGAATCATACGCTATTTGTCCTTTTGCGACTGGTTTATTTCACTTAGCATAATGTCCTTGATGGTCATCCATATTGTAGCATGTGTCAGAATCTCCTTACTTAAATTTTTTAAAATTTTTATTTTTTCTTACTTCAACATTCAAGGGCATCTCCTTACTTTTTGAGACCAAATAGATCCCATTGTATGTATGAATCACACTTTGTTTATCTACTAACCTTTTGATGGGCACTTAGTTTGCTTCTACGTTTTGGCTATCGTCATCAATAACGCTGCTATAAATATGGGTGTACAAAAATCTCTTCATGTACCTGTTTTAAATTATTTTGGATATATACCCAGAAATAGAATTGCTGCATCATATCATATTAACTTTTTAAAACCTGAGAAATTCTGCATTCCAAAATTCAGCTAGTGCCAAGTGCTTTGGAAATGGGATTGTGGAGCTGCCTTATGCTTGTTAGGCAAATGAAACTAAGCTTTACACTTTTTTCCTTTCTTTTTAATTTTAATCCTCAAAGTTAGTTGATTTCCACAATTGACTGTATCACAGAATAAAGTTAGCTTTAAAATTTGGCCGGGTGCGGTGGCTCATGCCTGTAATTCCAGCACTTTGGGAGGCCAAGGCGGGCAGATCACTTGAGGTCAGGAGTTTGAGACCAGCCTGGCCTACCTGGTGAAATCCCGTCTCTACTAAAAATACAAAAATTAGCCGAGTGTGGTGGCATGTGCCTGTAATTCCAGCTACTAGGGAGGCTGAGGCAGGAGAATCGTCTGAACCCGGGAGGTGGAGGTTGCAGTGAGCCAAGATTGTGCCACTGTACTCCAGCCTGGGCCACAGAATGAGACTCCATCTCAAAATAAAATAAAATAAATTAAAATAAATATTTACTTTTAATATAATTTAATAATTATATTAAATATATTTTAAGTACAACGTAATAACTATTGAATACACTTTTTCTTTTTTTAAAATTAATTAAATTTACTTTTATTTTACTTTAAGTTCTAGGATACCTGTGCTGAACGTGCAGGTTCATTACATAGGTATACATGTGCCATGGTGGTTTGCTGCACCTATCAACCCATTATCTAGGGCTTCCACATGCACCAGGTATTCGTCCTAATCCTCTCCCTCCTTTTTCCCTCCACTCCCCAACAGACCCCCGTGTGTGATGTTCCCCTCCCTGTGTCCATGCGTTCTCAGTGTTCAACTCCCACTTATGAGTAAGAACATGTGGTGTTTGGCTTTCTGCTCCTGTGTTAGTTTGCTGAGAATGATGGTTTCCAGCTTTACCCATGTCCCTGCAAAGGACATGAATTCATTTCTTTTTATGGCTGCATAGTATTCCATGGTGTATATGTGCCATATTTTCTTTATCCAGTCTATCTTGATGGGCACTTGGGTTGGTTCCAAGTCTTTGCTATTATGAATAGTGCTGCAATAAACATAAATGTGCATGTATCTTTTAATATAATATATAAGTATGCTTTTAATATATTAAAAATAAATACACTTTTAATATAATTTAATAACTGTATTAAATATCTTTTAATGTAATTCAATAACAATATTAAATATACTTTTAATATAACTTAATAACCACATTAAATATGCATTTAATATAATTTAACGATTATATTAAATATACTATTAATAATTTTAAGGCCAGCTTTAAAGTTGATATTTACTTAACATTTTGAAACATAAAGACTTAGCAATAACGATTCAGCTGCCAACTTAGTCCCCCAATTGCTTTCTAGTGTTTTCAACTTATTTCTTACATGGTTACATTAAATGAATTATATGTAATAAGGCATGTGGGTGTATTTTAATATGTTCAATATGGTTTGGGTAAGGTAAAAAAAGATCTTAAATGGCCTTGTCTTTCCATAACTACTTCCTTATTAGCTCATATTTTAATTCCACCACTTACTAGTTGTGTGATCTACCAAGTTATCTAAGGTTCTGTGCCTCAGTTTTCTCATTTGTAAAATGTCAATAATAATATGAAAAACTATATAAAAATTGATGTTTTGTTTTCTCCCTACAAAAGTAACACATTTGCATTTTTATTTTTTTATCTAATACATATCCCACAGGGTTGTTAGATAGAATTGATGTGTTAATATCTGTAAGACACTTAGAACAGTGCCTGCCCTGTACATAGGAAGTACTAGAAGTGCATTTGTTAAACAAAAAAATATGATGGTTAGGTGACCTTGGTTGAGTCACTTGTGTGGCTGGTTCCATTTCTTCTCCAAAATGATATTATAGATGATGCTAGATGGTATGTAACAGTTTTAACATCATACAATTCTATGCTTCTTTCTACAAATTTGTAATTTTACTACACTTCTTTTAATTTAGCACTTAATAGTCCTATGTCAGCTAAGGGAAGCTATCAAATAATTTTGCTGTGAAAAAGGAAGTAATTGGCCCCACATTGGACCAGCCATATGTGTATATTCCCCTCCCAGGGTCCAAAGCATGCAGACAGAGCCAGGTCTATATTCTGGCGCTGCTTTTAAATGAGTACCATGACCATGTCTGGGAAGGTGAGTAGTGACAGGAGGGCAATGTGTCTCTGTCCCAGAGCTTGAGTTACCATGAACCTGGTCGCCTTGGAGAAAGCTCACTGGACTCACCATTTGTGACCTTGGCCTGGGATCCAAGGGCAGTAACAAGCATGAGGCAGGAGAGGACAGCCACGGAGACCTTCATCCTCCTGGTGGGCAGACAGGGCTTGCCGAGGACTCCTGGGCTCACTGCCTCCTGGCTCCCAGGATGCCAGCTCTGCCCTTGTATTTATAAGAGGAGGAGGATCAGGAAGTCCCAGGGCAGAGGTCAGAATGCTGTTTTTTGACTTATGATAGTTAACAGGCTCTTTCTAAAATGAGAACAATGCTGGGAATGCAACAGGAAGTAGACGACAAGGATGATTTGGACTGTCCTTGTGGACTTCCCGAATTGTCCCAATAAGTACAGGCAGAGACAGCAAATACTTTATGATGGATCCTTCCCCTGGGAGATTCATTCATCCTCTAAACAGTGGAGTTTTTTTTTCCTCAGGAGCTAACCATCTTCAGATGCTCAAATAGCCTGTACACATGGGGACCACCAGAGAGAACACTTCAACTTGTAGAACTATGATCTCTGCTGGTAATCACAGCTCATACGACATCCCGTGATGGACAGCCCATGATGTGTACTTACACAGCATGATTGTCTAGTATAAGCTGAACTACTCTAGAAGATAATGGGTAGAGTGTAGGGCAAGGATGAGCACATGGGAGCTAAAGTATCCCCTTGTGGGGGTAGCCCGCCTTCCTTCTCAATTCTGCACTTAGTCTCTGGAAAGGAATATTCTTCGTCCAGTGTCTGGAGATATCCTTGACTCCTCTCTTTGTCTCATACCCCATATCTAATTCATTAGTAAGTATTTTTGCCTTATTTCAAAAATATAGCCAGAATCTTATTATTCCTTCAAAAGAAAACTCCCATTTATTCTCTACTACTATTCTCAATGCTTCACTTCTGAGACTACCTGGTATTAGCATGGACTACAGAGGTTAAGGGCTCAGTCCCATGAGACTGGCACCACTTCAGATGCCAATCTCAAATAGTGGGTCCCCAGGTTACCCACAAGTTCTCTTTGACTTGGCTACACATCGGAACTTCCCATGACACCCTCCTCAGGTTCTGTAATTACTAAACTAGCTTTCAGAACTCAGAAGAACAGTTTACTTACAGGGTTATATTATAAAGCATACAACTCAGGAACAGTCAGGTCAGTGAGATGCATAGGGCAAGACATGGGGAGTGGGTTTGGAGCTTCTGTGTCCCATGCAGGTGTGCCACTCTCTCAGCGCCTCCACTGAACACTGTTCCAAGTTTACCAACCTGGAAACTCTCTAAACTCTACTCTCTTAGGTTTTTATGGAGGCTTTATTACATAAGCATGCTTGACTAAATCGTTAACCATTAGTGATCAGATCAATCTCCAGCCTCTCTCCCCTCCCTGGAGTTTGGGGGTAGAGGCTGAAAGTTCCAATCCTCTCACGGTTGGCTCCCATGGCAACCAGCTCTCATCCTTAAGGCTTTCCAAGAGACACTTCATTAACATAAACTCAGGTGTGGTAGGAAGTACTTGTCCAGACTTCCAGGTTGTATGTGCCTGAGTATTGAGCAGATTCTTATGTGCTTCTTACACCTCAGCATCGGAGAATCCCCGGTGCAGGAAAAGAGGGGTGTGCATGATGGACAAGGTGAGGTGCTGTTAGATTATACTATCTTGAGCTGGGCAGAGCCTGTATGCAACTGGCTGCTGTACTGGTGGCTAGAGTCAGAGATGAAGCCGATAGAATGGAAGTGGTGTACAGAGGTGTCTGACACAGTATTAAATGCATATATGTTTAGTGAAAGAAAATAAGGAATAGATTTCACAAGATTCACCAATCAATATGTTGATTACGCAACATATTGTCTTTTCTTGACAGGGAATGCTTTCAGCTTTTGCCCATTCAGTATGATTTTGGCTGTGGGTTTGTCATAAATAACTCTTATTATTTTGAAGTACGTTCCATCAATACTAGTTTATTGAGTATTTTTAGCATGAAGTATTGTTGAATTTTATCGAAGACCTTTTCTGCATCTATTGAGATAATCATGTAGTTTTTGTCATTGGTTCTGTTTATGTGATGGATTACATTTACTGACTTGCATATGTTGAATCAGTCTTGCATCCCAGGGATGAAGCCGACTTGATCATCGTGGATAAGCTTTTTGACATGCTGCTGGATTCGGTTTGCCAGTATTTTATTGAGGATTTTCGCATTGATGTTCATCAGGGACATTGGCCTGAAATTTCCTTTTTTTTGTTGTGTCTCTGCCAGATTTTAGTATCAGGATGATGCTGACCTCATAAAATGAGTTAGGGAGGAGTCCCTCTTTTTCTATTGATTGGAATAGTTTCAGAAGGAATGGTATCAGCTCCTCTATGTACCTCTGGTAGAATTCAGCTGTGAATCCATCTGGTCCTGCCCTTTTTTTGGTTGGTAGTCTATTAATTACTGCCTCCATTTCAGAACTTGTTATTAGTCTATTCAGGGATTCAACTTCTTCCTGGTTTAGTCTTGGCAGGGTGTATATGTCTAGGAATTTATGCATTTCTACTAGATTTTCTGGTTTACTTGCATAGAGGTGTTTATTGTATTCTCTGATGACAGTTTGTATTTCTGTGGGATCAGTGGTGATATCCCCTTTATCATTTTTTATTATGTCTATCTGATCCTTCTCTCTTTTCTTCTTCATTAGTCTGGCTAGTGGTCTATCTATTTTGTTAATCTTTTCAAAAAACCAGCACCTGGATTCATTGATTTTTCGAAGAGTTTTTCATGTCTCTATCTCCTTCAGTTCTGCTCTGATCTTAGTTATTTCTTGTCTTCTTTTGGTTTTTGAATTTGTTTGCTCTTGCTTCTCTAGTTCTTTTAATTGTGATGTTAGGGTGTCGATTTTAGATCTTTCCCACTTTCTGATGTGGACATTTAGTGCTATAAATTTCCCTCTAAACACTACTTTAGCTGTGTCCCAGAGATTCTGGTACATTCTGTCTTTGTTCACATTGGTTTCAAATAACTTATTTATTTCTGCCTTAATTTCATTATTTACTTAGTAGTCATTCAGGAGCAGGTTGTTCAGTTTCCATGTAGTTGTGCAGTTTTGAGTGAGTTTCTTAATCCGAACTTCTAATTTGATTGCACTGTGGTCTGAGAGACTGTTATGATTTCTGTTCTTTTGCACTTGCTGAGGAGTGTTTTACTTCCAATTATGTGTTTTATTTTGGAATAAGTGCTATGTGGTGCTGAGAAGAATGTATATTCTGTTGGGGTGGAGAGTTCTGTAGATGTCTATTAGGTCCGCTTGGCCCAGAACTGAGTTCAAGTCCTGAATATCCTTGTTAATTTTCTGTCAAGTTGATCTGTCTAATATTGACAGTGAGGTGTTAAAGTCTCCCATTATTATTGTGTGGGAGTTTAAGTCTCTTTGTAGGTCTCTAAGAACTTGCTTTATAAATCTGGGTGCTCCTGTTTTGGGTGCATATATATTTAGGGTAGTTAGCTCTTCTTGTTGCATTGATCCCTTTACCATTATGTAATGTCTTTCTTTGTCATTTTTTATCTTTGTTGGTTTAAAGTCTGTTTTATCAGAGACTAGGATTGCAGCCTCTGCTTTTCTTTTCTTGCTATTTGCTTGGTAAGTATTCTACCATCCCTTTATTTTGAGCCTATGTGTGTCTTCGCATGTGAGATGTGCTGAATACAGCACACTGATGGGTCTTGACTCTTTTGTCCAATTTGCCAGTCTGTGTCTTTTAATTGGGGCAGTTAGCCTGTTTACATTTAAGGTTAATACTGTTATGTGTGATTTTGATTCTGTCATTATTATGTTAGCTGGTTATTTTGCCAATTAGTTGATGCAGTTTCTTCATAGTGTCAATCATCTTTACATTTTGGTATGCTTTTGCAGTGACTGGTACAGGTTTTTCCTCTCCATATTTAGCGCTTCCTTCAGGACTTCTTGTAAGGCAGGATTGGTGGTGACAAAAATCACTCAGCATTTGCTTGTCTTAAAGGATTTTATTTCTCCTTCACTTATGAAGCTTAGTCTGGTTGGATATGAAATTCTGGGTTGAAAATTCTTTTCTCTAAGAATGTTGAATTGGCCCCCACTCTCTTCTGGCTTGTAGGGTTTCTGCAGAGAGATCCACTGTTAGTCTGATGGGCTTCCCTTTGTGGGTAACCAGACCTTTCTCTCTGGCTGCCCTTAACATTTTTTCCTTCATTTCAACCTTGGAGAATCTGATGATTTTGTGCCTTGGGTTTGCTCTTCTCGAGGAGTATCTTTGTGGAATTCTCTGTATTTCCTGAATTTGAATGTTGGCCTGTCTTGCTAGATTGGGGAAGTTCTCCTGGATAATATCCTGAAGTGTGTTTTCCAACTTGATTCCATTCTCCCCATCACTTTCAGGTACACCAATCAATTGTAGGTTTGGTCTTTTCACATAGTCCAATATTTCTTGGAGGCTTTGTTCATTCCTTTTCATTCTTTTTTCTCTAATTTTGTCTTCATGCTTTATTTCATTAAGTTGATCTTCAGTCTCTGGTATCCTTTCTTCTGCTTGATCAATTCGGCTATTGATACTCATGTATGCTTCACAAAGTTCTTGTGCTGTGTTTTTCAGCTCCATCAGGTCTTTTTTGCTCTTCTCTAAACTGATTATTCTAGTTAGCAGTTCCTGTAACCTTTTATCAAGGTTCTTAGCTTCCTTGCATTGGGTTAGAACATGCTGCTTTAGCTTGGAGGAGTTTGTTAGTACCCACCTTCTGAAGTCTACTTCTGTCAATTCATCAAACTCATTCTCTGTTAAGTTTTGTTCCCTTGCTGGCGAGTTGTGATCCTTTGGAGGAGAAGGGGCATTCTGGCTTTTGGAATTTTCAGCCTTTTTGCAAAGGTTTTTATTCATTTTTGTGGATTTATCTACCTTTGGTGTTTGATGTTGGTGACCTCTGGATGGGGTTTTTCTGTGGGTGTCTTTTTTGTTGGTGCTGATGCTGTTGCTTCTGTTTGTTAGTTTTCCTTCTAACAGTCAGGCTGCTGTTCTGCAGGTCTGCTGGAGTTTGCTTTAGATCTCCTCCAGACCCTGTTTGCCTGGGTATCACCAGTGGAGGCTGCAGAACAGCAAAGATTGCTGCCTGCTCCCTCCTCTGAAAGCTTCATCCAAGAAGGGTACCTGCCAGATGCCAGCCGGAGCTCTCCTGTATGAGATGTCTGTTGACCCCTGCTGGGAAGTGTCTTCCAGTCAGGAGGTGTAGGTGTCAGGGACCCACTTGAGGAGGCAGTCTGTCCCTTAGCAGAGCTTGAGTGCTGTATGGGGAGATCTGCTGCTCTCTTCAGAGCTGGCAGGCAGGAATGTTTGTTTGCTGAAGCTGCGCCCACAGCTGCCCCTTCCCCCAGGTGCTCTGTCCTAGGGAGATGGGACTTTTATCTGTAAGTCCCTGACTGCGGCTGTTGCCTTTCTTTCAGAAATGCCCTGTCCAGAGAGGAGGAATCTAGAAAGGCAGTCTGACTACAGCAGCTTCGCCGTGCTGAGGTGGGTTCCATACCCAGTTCGAACTTCCCGGTGGCTTTGTTTACACTGTGAGGGGAAAACTGCCTACTCAAGCCTCAGTAATGGTGGACCTCCCTCCCCCCTACCAAGCTTGCATGTCCCAGGTAGACTTCAGACTGTTGTGCTGGCAGCGAGAATTTCAAGCCAGTGGATCTTAGCTTGTTGGGCTCCATGGGGGTGGGATTCGCTGAGCAAGACCACTCGGCTCCTTGGCTTCAGCCCCCATTTCTAGGGGAGTGAACAGTTCTGTCTTGCTGGTGTTCCAAGTGCCACTGGGGTATGAAAAAAAACTCCTGCAGCTTGCTCAGTGTCTGCCCAAATGGCCACTCAGTTTTGTGCTTGAAACCCAGGGCCCTGGTGATGTAGACACCCGTGGGAATCTCCTGGTCTGTGGGTTGTGAAGACCGTGGGAAAAGCATAGTATCTGGGCCAGATAGCACTGTCCATCACAACACAGTCCCTCATGGCTTCCCTTGGCTAGGGGAGTGAGTTCCCCGACCCCTTGTGTAATTTATATGGACTTAGGGAGACTGAACAAAGGGGGCAAATGTGGGAATAAAAGACAAGAGACAAAAGAGTATATTTGGAAGAAGGGGTTGGGGGCACTTTGCCTCTAGTGGACAAGGCCCTGAGCTTTACATAGCCCTCAATATTTATTAGGCAAAAGAGATAGTGAGAAGGGAGTTCGAAGAAGGGGTCAGCTGCTTGGTCCAGAGTAGGCTTGTAAGACTGTATTGTGCTTCCAGGGTAAGGCAATGCCCCACCAAGTTCCTGCTCACCCTTCATGGGCTACACCTGCTGTCTAACCAGTCCCATTGAGATGAACTGGGTACCTCAGTTGGAAATGCAGAAATCACCTGACTTCTGGGTTGGTCTCACTGGGAGCTGCAGACCAGAGTTGTTCCTATTCAGCCATCTTGCCCAGGAATCCTTGTGCACGATCTTAAATGGCCTATTACGTGAGGAAACCTTCCTTCTTAAGCAACAAGGGGAATAACAGAGCCTGCCAACTCATCTTCTTGTTTCTCCTGATGTGTAAGACTGGGCCCAGGTCCTTTTTAGAGAAACAAAACCAATCCAAACAATATCTCTTTAAAGAGGCCTGTAGCTAAAGTCTGCGCTATGCCATGCAATTGAAACTGCTCTAGGGTTGCACAGAGATGGAGTCCCTTAAATATCTTCTGACCATTCCTGTATACCAGCCACTGTATGTGTATTTGGTGATACCAAGTCAGGTGAATTGTTTTCAGTTTTGCACCAAACGTTTCTCCTAACTCACACTGGTGATTTGAAATTAGATCTTGGTTTAATATTTAACTAATTCCTTCCTTTGATAGACTGTTTGCAAAAATGGGTGCAATAATTCCTACCACCCAGTGTGCATACCCTTGGGAAGTCCCTTCCCCTACTTAATCTGGTCTTGGCTATGTGACTCTCTTTGGACAATGAGACAATAGAAAATGTGATGAAAACAGAGGCCTGAAAAGTGCTGGTGCATTGATACTTGCATTATTAATATTTTGCTGCTGAGAACTTTTATGCCACCACGTGTGGCAGCCTATGCTAGCCTTCCAAAGGAGGAGAGACCACAAGGAGAGAAAGGTCTCCAGATATCCCAGGGGTCCCAGCTGAGAGGTCATCCTAGGTCTTCAAACCCTGGCTGAGCTGGCTCAGACCAGGAGAACAACCCATCCAACCCACAGAATTGTGAGAATAGCTGTTTGCTATTTTAAGTCACTACCTTTTGTGGTGATTTGTTTGTTATTTTAAGTCACTACCTTTTGTAGTGATTTATGAAGCAGCAAAAGCTAACTGATAATCCTCCCTTTGGGCAATAAGGATAGATTTATCTTTTTTATAAATTTGCTGAAGGCAAAAGTAATAGTTCCTTATTCAAGAAGAGGCTTGTTGCCTTATTTTTTAAATTCTTTTTTGAAACAAGGTCTTCCTTCGTTCACCCACACTGGAGTGCAGTGGCAGAATCATGGCTCACTGCAGTCTCGACCTCCCAGGCTCAAGTGGTCCTCCCACCTTAGCCTCCCAAGTAGCCGGTACTACAGGCATGCATCGCCATGCCTGGCTAACTTTTAATTTTTTTTTTTTTTTGTAGAAATGGGGTCCTGCTATGTTGTCCAGGCTGGTTTTGAACTCCTGGGCTCAAGTGATCCTCCCACCTCCACATCCCAAAGTGTTAGGATAACAGGTGTGAGCTACTGTGCCCGGCTGAGGCTTGTTGCTTTTAATTAAACTGGGTACTTGTTACAGAAGGACTACATAAATCTTAGTAAAGATGCTTTATTCTAGTTAGGGTAGAGATAGAGGATTGAGGAAATTGCTGCCATCCGGAGTTGTAGAGCCTTTGTGGCCATTGGGGATTTCAAGGGAGGTCCAGATACATCCCTTTGGATTGGGATGAAGAGAAACATTTCTGAAAGGGATAGCATTTGATGCAGGTCTCAAAAGTAGGACAGAGACTGTATACTGCTTCAAAAGGCAGAGAAGGGAGGAAGAAGATTCTAGTTAGCTGTAACTGCAACTAAGAATAGTAAATAGTTGCAATGAGACATGGGCTACTTACTGTTTTATGTTTTACAAGTAGTATATAATTAAATCTTAATTACAACCTGGTGAAATAGGCACAGTCATTATCTCTTTTTCCAGGTAAGGCTATGGAGACATAGAGCAGTAAAGTAATTTGCTAGTATTTGCTATATACCCACATGGGTAGTAAAGGGCAAAGCTGGCATTTAAACCAAGGTTTCTCTGATACTAGATCTTACTATTTTAGACAAAGGCATGGAAAAGATCAAATTGAGGCATATTTTGGATGTGTCCATAGTATACAAATAATGGACACATAAGCATGATCATTAATGCTTTTAAATTGGACTTTTTATTTTGAGGTAATTGTGGATTCACATGCAATTGTAAGAAATAATATGGAGAGATCCTGGGTAGTGTACTCTTTACCAAGTGTAAAAGTTGACCATACAGTTGGATCATTCTTGTCATACCCAACTAAAACAGAGTTGAGATGCCAGGAGCAGAAAGTGCTGAGGGCATATAATATTGGTCTAGGCTGGACGCGGTGGCTCATGCCTGTAATCCCAGCACTTTGGGAGGCCGAGGCAGGTGGATCACGAGGTCAGGAATTTGAGACGAGCCTGACCAACATGGTGAAACCTTATTTCTACTAAAAACACAAAAATTAGCCAGGCGTGGTGGCACGCACCTGTAATCTCAGCTATTCAGGAGGCTGAGGCAGGAGAATTGCTTGAATCCGGGAGGTGGAGGTTGCAGTGAGCCAAGATTGTACCACTGCACTCCAGCCTGAGCAACAGAGCGAAACTCTGTCTCAAAAACAAACAAACAAACAAACAAAAATTGGTCTAATAATGTAATTCTCTGCATGCAAGCCTGTCTGGGGCATGTAACATTGCTCCAAGAATATTGTCCTCTGCAAGCCTGACTGCTGAAACCCATTTTATCTAATAGCTACTGAAACAACCTGCTGTGGCTCTAAGACTAGTCTTACCCACTGCTATCACTCACCAATCACAACTTGCCAGTTTCCTAAAACTTTACTAGTACCAATGAACTTTCTTGCAAAACAATATGTAACTTTTCTCTTTTAAATACAACCTCTAGCTTACTCTTTGGTCTTTGGACATACTAAAGACTACCCAGACAGTGTGTATGTCTTGAATTGCAATTCTTGCATCCCAAATAAGACATTTTAAATTTAGAGATTCATCTCTATACTTTGTTTGACTTTGACACCAGTTTCTCCCAATAGCAACATGTTGCAAAACGATAGTACAATATAGTAGAGGATATTGACATTGATACCATCAATATACAGAACAGTTCCTTCACCACAAGGATCCCTCATGTAATCCTTGTATAGCTACACTTAACACCCTCCCACCCACCTCACCCCTTCCTCAATTCTTGCCAACCATGAATCTGTTCTCCATGTTTATAATCTTGTCATTTTAAGAATGTTATGTAAATGGAATCTCATGGTATGTCACCTTTTGGGATTAGCTTTTTTCACTCAGCCGAATTCTCTGGAGATTCATTCAGGTTGTTACATGTGCCAATAGTTCATTCTTTTTATTGCTGAGTAGTATTCCACGATATGGTCGAACCACAGTTTGTTTAATCATTTATTCACTGAAGGACATCTGGTGTTTCCAGTTTTGGGCTATTACAAATAATGCTGCAATAAATATTCATGTATGTTTTGTTGGTGTGAATGTAAGTCTTCATTCTCTAGGATAAATGCTCAAGGGTATGATTAACATTTAGCATGGCTGTCAATACTTTAAGACAAGTCCTGTGAACAAGTATTTTTTTTTTAAAGTAAAACAGGGGGCATGTGTTTATTTTTTTCAGCACCCTCCTTTCTTCTGGAAAGATGCTCTCTTCTTTGAGGAACTGTCCATGTAGCTATTAGGTTCTATGAGGTTCTTGCCAATCACAGTACCTCCTCCTTTGCAATAGATGTGCACCTATCTCCCCAGTCAGACAGTTGGGCTCCTTCCTGGGGATTTTTCAGATTCTAATGACAGAAGAGCAGCAGCTCCTTCAGGAGGTGAAGGTTCTGTGGTCTGCCTTCAGAAGAGCAATGCCATTTATGCCAGCACCCTGTGGAATTGAATGCCTTCGGACTGGTTTTCCCTGAGCTGTACGCCTGCCATCCACTCTGAATTTATGAGCTAATAAATGATTTCTGTTTTTTCTCGAGGAAATTTTGAGAGAGCTTTCTGTCACATGAGACTCAAAGTATAAAGAATGTTTCATTCCCCACTCCTGGGCTCTTTCTGACTTCGTGCTCATGGTTCTGACTCTCCTCTCCTTCAGTTCTGAGATCCTGACTGTCAGGGCCCAAAGAAACCATTCAAGTTCTTGCTGTGTCCAGCACAATTTTCATGGAACAGCCCTTGGTGTTTTCTCCAAGGCTCTGATACCAAATCTACCTGAGGCCTAAAGCCCATGGCTTCCTTGGGCTCCCAGAGGGCTGGGAGTCATAATTTGGCACAATGAGTGAGAACCTAGAGAAAGTGGGCCTGTGGTTAAATCCTGGGCAGAGAAACTCCCAAGGGCTGGCAGAGGTGAGGGCATGGGGTAGGAGCCTTGGGCTCTGCTCCTGCTGCATTCTGAACTGGGATACCTCAACTGCAGTGTGGTTACTGTGCTGTGAGCTCTAGATCAGGGCTGGCATCATGGGCATGTGACCTGTGCAATTACACAGGGCCTTGCTACTGGTTTCAGGCTCTGCTGCCGTCATTGTTTAGGAGTTAGTAGTTTTTGAACAAGGGGCCCCACGCTTTCATTTTGCACTGGGTCCTGTGTAGTCATGGCTTCAGGCACTGTGGAGCTGTCACTAATGTACTGCATCCCTTGGATGATGAAGATGTGGCGCAAGAGGCTGAGGAGTTGAGGAGTTGAGACTCTGTACAAGTTCCTACCTTCCCTATGGAATCCTAGAGACTTCTGGCTTCGGGCAAGTCTCCTTTCCAAGGGGTTGCTCCCTATTCCCCAGGACCCCATACACACCTGAGCCAGTGTCCTCCACTGTGATTCATGCAATCCTTTCAGGCAATTCCCTCTTTCTTCTTCTTTGTCCCAGACTTCCCCCCTCTCTACCCACTGGGACCACCCCTCCCCAATCTCTTTGAAGGCTCAGTCCAGGCCAAAAGGTGCTCAGCTTCTCTCTGTGTCTGCGCACCTGATAGGTGTCCAGAAGTCTTCCTCTCCCTTGGGAAGTACCCAGCCTTCCTTCCTCCCCTTGTCAGGCCCTGCTGGTTTTTTTCACCCCCGAGGTCAGCAGTTGGAACCCAAGTTCCCCAAGGTCAGTGGTTGAAGCCCAAGTTTGCCTGACTTTAAAGCCTGTGATTGTCTTATTATATCTTGCTCTTCTTGATACAACAGTGATTATTTTAACAATCATTACCATTCATTAACTGCTTACTATGGGCAGATCAGGACCAGATTGTGGTAAGTGAGGCACTAGCCTTGTGTCCAAAACCCAAGGGGACACTAAAAAGTTCAGTAATGAAAATAAGTAATATTTTAGTGAACTATTTAAAAAATCAAAGTTACTGCTGAAAAAATCACAATGAACAAAACACGAAAACATATAAATAAAGACAGGATCTGTAAGAGTGCTGTGTCGAGCCATATTGGAACTTGAGGCAAAAGGTAAAATCAATGGCAGCTTCCTGTTAGAATATCCATCCATCCATCCATCTGTCCATTCATCAATATGTCCATCCATTTATCCATACGTCTGTCCATCCATCCATCCATCTCCAATCCATCCATCCATCCACCCACCCACCCACCTCCCATCCATCCATCCATCCATCCATCCATCCATCCGTCCATCCGTCCATCCATCCGTCCATCCATCCATCCATCCATTCATCCATCCATCCATCCATTTAATATAAATTTACTGAGCATCTACCATGTGCTGGGCACTCTGCTCAGCAACGAGAGTATCACACAAAGATCCAAAATTATGTTCCTTTCCTCCTGGAGACCAACATGAAATAATCACACAAATAAACATATACACTGTGATAAGCAACACAATGGAAAACAATATACTGGGGGCCCAGAGAATGCATCTCTGAGAAAGCAGTATTTCAGTTAAGAGTTACAAAATGAGCAATGTTTACTAAGTTGAAAAGTGAGGAAAAGGGAGACAAAGGTGAGGGAAGTAGTTTGTGCAAAGGTCCAGAGGCAGGAGGTACTAGCACATATCAGGGACTGGTTGGTATTAGTTGAGAGCAACTAGAAAAATCATGGGTCCTGCCTTGAGTTTTATACAGGGGCAGAGGAAGAACCAGCCCTCAGAATTAGTTTAAAGACACAACGGGAGACCAAAGGGAAAGCTGCTATATAATTTCCTCCCAAAGTTGTGCTCGTTCAGGTTATCAGTGACACACACACAGGGGCTGTGATTTATGCCTATCATGAGGCATCTGTCTCTCTTCCTGGGAGTGCGAGACTCATGCCAAAAGCTTAGCGGTGGTCTGCAGTGTGGCCTCATCTAGGGCTGCTCCTGGGCATGCACTGGACAGAGAAGCCCCCTTTGAGCCTTCTCTGGGTTCATTTCCTTTAAATCCAAAGCCTTTTTTTGAGTTCATTTCCTTTAAAGCCTGGCCAGGTCAGCTTCAGCCTATAAGATATGGTGAAGTTTCTCTTCAAATAGCCTAATCAATCCTTTATTCTTTAATTCATAGTACCTCCCCACCCCTTTTTCCTTTTTGCCTTTTTTTTTCCTGCTTCCTTTCTGCCTTTGTTACATGCCCAGACATGCTACAATACCAGGTGTTAGACAGTACCAGCTCACATTCCTTTCCTCACTGAAAAAAAAGACTAATCTCTAGCTCATTACAGACACCCCTTCCCCTTTCCCCTCTCTCCCTTACATGCCCATCTTATCTAAAACAAAAAAGTTCAAATATTTAGCCAACCAGAATTAGTTTAAACTGTACAACCCGACCCTGGCCAATGTAAAAAAAGTACAAAAGCAATACATGCGTCAGAAATAAAGGCTCTCGTGCCCCTTCATTCAAGTGTGCTCTCATGGTGACTGGCCAAGGAGAAACAACCTTCTGCGCAAAAGTAAAATTGCTTTGCTAAAAATCCTTTGTTTAAGTGTTCAATTTCCTTAGAATTTTAAACGTTATTCCCAACATGGCCTTAGCATCATCTAAAGCAGTCACAAGCAGACCTGTCAAATTCCTACCAAACTTTTCTTTCCGTTCCGTTCTTTGCCCTGACATTTCCTGTATTTGGGCCTCCGAATATTCAAAGAATAGAGTCCCTAACTTGCCCAGCCCATCCCTGCCTTGAATTGGTCTTTGACCCTTTAAAAACCATGCCCTTCCATTTAAAAGTAAAATACTTCCTTGTTAAGAAGACATGTGGTTGGATTATTGCTTCTGCTTTTAACAAAACCATACAGTAAAAGCCAAGCCCCAGGATCTGGAGGGGAGGGATGAGGTTGAATTTTATGATCTGTACTTCTCCCTTGGCAGCCAGGTGGGATTTGAGGGAGCAGGACCCTGTTAGAGAAGAGGTAACCCAGGGAGCTGGAAAGAATATGGTGACTGCCTGGACACATGGAGGGGAATACTGCACAGGCTCTGCCCCTGGGTTAACCACAGTTGGGATTGAAATTTACAAAATAGCCTTGAGTGTCTGCCATACCAGGCAATGAGGAACAGAGAGCAAGTGAGCAGCACCCCTCTGCCCTCTGCACTCATGCGTCCATCAATAAGTTGGTTCTTTCTAAAGAATATCTGCAATCTATTGCCTCCTCTCCATTCTGAGTGCCCCTGTCTTAGTTCAGTCTTTCACCTGGACTATTGCAATGGTCTCCTAATGGGTCGCCCTGCTTCCATTCTTGCTCCCCTCAAACCTGTTCTCTGTCCTGAAGCCAGAGTGCTCTTTCTAAAACCCAAATGAGGCCATGCCCATCTACTGACAACCTTTGGCTTACAAGGCTCTGACAGGTCTACTGTTCTCTCCGACCTTCCAGTCACACTGACCTTCTTTTCATTTGAAGAACACACCAACCCCAGGGCTTTTGCCTTTTATGTTTTCTCTGCTTGGATGCTTTCCTTCCTCTGGCTTGTTTTATGGCAGAATCTTCCTCATCTTGTAGGGCTTAGATTATTTACCCCCTTCTTAGAGAGGCCTCCTCTGACCTTTCCTAAAGAACCCACACACTGTAGCCTATTTAAGGTCTTTCAAAGCATTGGTTACCATTGGAAATTACTTTGTTTACTTGTTCGCTTGAGGATCATTTCCCCATTTCCCATTCCATCCCCTAGAATGTAAGCTCCTGAGGGCTGGGATGGTACATGTCTAGGTTACCCCAGTATCTGGCACTGGGAGCAGTGCCCAATAAATGTGGAATGAGGGTGTCACATGCTGTGGGATATCAGAGGAGGTAGAGATGGGCCACTTTGGTCTGGGAGGATAGTGGAATTTCAGAGAAGATGTAGCATTTTTCAGAAATCTTGAAAAGCAGACAGAGAAAGCAGGAGAGAGAAAGCAGAAGAGAAAGTGGATATTGCAAACTCCATGGATAGAAAGAACCATGAGAGACAAATGCCTAGAAGTAAGAAATCCATATTTGGGTTTGGGGTTTGGCTATACAATCTAACTTTCAAGGAACAGAATGATCAATATCTAGTATGCTGCATATTATTTCAAGGCCACCTAGAGTCCATGTATAGCGGCCCTAGTCCCCACCTTGTGCGTCCTTCTAAGCTTTTTGCTTCAGGTGCCAACTCCCTCCTCTCCAGCCTGACTTGCTGGTGTCCAGTGATCCAGCTGGGTCCAACACAGCTTTCTTCCAATATCCTTCTTTACTTTCTCCAAAGCTCAAGTAACATGTTCACAAGTCAATGTCTAATACTGCTACCAACAGCTCACTGGGTCCCTGAGCCTCCACATACCCCAGAGACAGGGTGTCAGAGCAAAGCTTCAGAATAGAATGGAATTCAGCACAGTGGAGGAGATCAGGAAAAAACTATCATTGGGGATTAATCTCAGGGCAGGACAGCCACCATGCAGTGGCTGGGACTGTGGGATTAGCAGCTGGCCATGACTAGATCCTTTCTCTCCATGCTCTGAGTGTTTCAGCTCATCCAATTAACCCTGAACTAACGTTTACCTCAAACCCAAGCAGGTGAGACATTTACTGGTGTCTAAATTACGAGTCAAGAGGTAGAAGGATTAAAAATGGAGGAATGCAATAGCTGAGGAGGGTTCATTCCATCTTTCTTCCAGTCTCTGGTCAGTTTGGGGGCGTTTGTCTCCTTCCCGAGGGATGAGCTCCAATCAGGGTCAGAGCAAGACCTGAGCAGTCCTAGGCGCTAAAAAGGTTATTCTGTGTTTCAGCATGTAATTTCAAATACCCAATACTAATTGAAAAATAATGATAAGAATGTATAAGCGACTTTCAATGTTTTAAAATAATAGCCACTTTGATCCTTGTGTATGTGTATGAAGTTGCAAATATTGTATTCTTTCAAAAGCATTATTTGTTGATTCCCTGAGCACCTGCCGGTTGCCTATCGGGCAATGCAGCACTGATTCCATTCACTTGGACTCCCAAATCCACCCCACCCCACTTCTAGCAGCCTCCTTTCAGCCTTCTCCTTCCCCTCCCCACCGTGCCGCTCCATTTGCTGAGAACTGCTTCCACCTGGAAGACTCCAGCCCAGGCCAGAAAGCCCCCAGACTGGCCCTCCACCGCCTCTCCCTGTGTCCGCAACACCTGGCTGGTGCTCTGACGGTTGGTGCTTCTCTCGACAGTCTCCATCCCATTGAATCTGATTAATGGAGTGAAACTCACAGGGTGGTGGGCTTGGGACACACTTCACCAGTTAGACAGATAATAATGTATCACATACTTGCATGGGATCCTCCAGGAAATATAGCAGCACTTACTGATGTTGTCATCTGTATCTGGAAAGAAGAAGGTGGAAGTAGGGCTAAGCCATGCTCTAGGAGACTCAGACATGCTACTCTGTGCACCAAGAATGGGAGGCAATGCCTTTCACTCAGATAAGAAACGCACCTAAAGCCAAAACGCTAAATTACCTACAGTCACTGGAATCTGCCATTTCTGTTGCGTAAGTTCTTCATCACCATTGAATAATAAACCCACTCTCACTTTATCCCTACCAGGAACCTCATTCTTGCTTGACCAAATTCACTATCCTCTTTTTTTTTTTATAGGAGAAAAAATAAGAATCTTTATTTGTGAAGGAATTAAGAATATGACACCCAAAGTTCTCTGTTCTGGCATATTTTAAATTAAAGGCATGTAAAGAAAAACCTAGCAGGTGCAAGAAGATCATTCTTTATTTTGACCTTTATTCTCTTTCTCAAAGGCAGGAAATAAAATGCCCGTGTGAAAGATGTCCTCCCTACACTGAAAGAAAGGTAGTATTCTTATTAAGAATGGGAAGCTGAAACCGAGGGAAGTCCATGCAAACAAACTTTATCACCTTAGTCATTTCTGTACCCAATTAATCACCCAGCCCAGCCCCTTTGCCTTATCACGTTTCACAACTTCCTATTTTTTGTTCAATTCAGTGTAAAAGTAACTGACCCTAACTGCTTCTTTGGGTTTCTGTTCCTTATGAGGGATCTCATGTCACGTAAACCTTGTATTAACTAAATCTGTGTACTTTTCTCCTATTAATCTATCATATGTCAAATGAATTCTTGAGTCCAGGTGGGATCTGAAGCAAATGGAGGTGGATTTTTGCCTCTCCTAAGTTTGGTAGGTGCTTTCTATAATATGTTTTTAATTCTCCCCTAAACTCTAAGAGGTTGATGTTCTTGTTCCATTAGGAACATAAACCTGGCAAGGTTTGGTAAGGTTAAGGAACTTGTTGGCATTAACCCATTGTTACGTGGCTGAGACCTGAAACCAGGATGTCAATTCCAAGTCCCAAGACTTAACTTCTTCACCAACATTACTAACTCATTTGCCTGCAAGTGTCATTTACCCTCTGAATGAGTTTCCACACCTGTGAAGAGATTGATGCTTTCTCTCTGGCAGGGTAGTTGTGAGCTTAGAAATAATGTATGTAAAGCACAAACCCGGCATGACTACCACTTTTATGAAGCATTTATTCTGTGCCAGATGGTGTTCTGTGAGCTTAAAGGTATGTATTAATTAATTTAACCATCACAACAGACTTGCAAGGTAGATGCTATTATCATCTCCATTTTATAGAGAAGCAAACCAAGGCATAGAGAAATTAGGTTACCTGTCAAAGCCACACGGGAGAATAAATGATAGTTATTATTTTTAAGATTGTGATTTCCCATGTATCAAGCCCCTTCTTTGTCCTTCCTTGAGAGACTCCCTCCTTAATTTAAGCTCCCAGGGAAGGAGCAGCCCAAGAACTAGCCCATTCTGGCGCTTGCTTTTTTTCACAGGTGGTTTTACTTTTTGCTTTTTTTTTTTTTCCAGGCAGGGCCTTGTTCTGTCATTCAGGCTGGAGTGCAGTCGCACAATTATGGCTCACTGCAGCCTAGACCTCCTGGGCTCAAGCGATCCTCCCACCTCAGCCTCCTGAGTAGCTGAGACTACAGGAGTGCACCAGTATGTCTGGCTAATTTTTAAAAATTTTTAGTAGACATGAGGTGTTACTATATTTTCCCAGGCTGGTTGTGAACACCTGGGCTCAATGATCCTCCTGCCTCAGCCTCCCAAAGTACTGGGATTACAGGCATAAGCCACCACGCGCAGCCCTGTTCCACCTTGATTATTCTGCTTCTAGCCCAGTCTCAGGGCACCCTCATGAAGCTCACATAGAGTTAATGTTTAGAAATTACCTGATATTGAATTACAACTTTATGACTCCAAATACTGATTTTGAAGATCATAAAACTGTTTAAGTTACAATAATGATGAGGAAATAATTTTTTTCAGGTCATAACGAATCTTTTGTTTTTATGGTAACTTTTTATTTTAAAATAACTTTACACTGACATAGAAATTGCAAAAATAGTACAAAAAGTTTCTGTATAATCTTGACTCAGTTTCCCCAATGGGAAGCTTATAAAACTTCATATACAACCGTATAAAAAAACTTCATTATGATCATCAAAACTAGAAAATTGACAGTTCTACAATATTATTATTATTATTATTATTATTTTTGAGACAGAATCTTGCTCTGTCACCCAGGCTGGAGTGCGGTGGCACCATCTTGGCTCACTGCAACCTCTGTCTCCCGGGTTCAAGTGATTCTCCTGCCTCAGCCTCCTGAATAGCTGGGATTATAGGCGCTCATCACCATGCCTGGCTAATTTTTGTATCTGTAGTAGAGATGGGGTTTCTCCATGTTGATTAGGCTGGTCTCGAACCTCTGACCTCAAGTGATTCACCTGCCTCAGCCTCCCAAAGTGCTGGGATTACGTGCATGAGCCACTGCGCCCAGCCAGCCATCACTCCCAGCCTCTACAATATTATCAACAAAACAGATCTTATTACAATTTTACCAATTTTTACATGCAGTCATTTTTCGTTGGTGTATAGCTGAATCATATGATCCCTTGGGTGTCTGTGCTAACTTCTGGCCTCCCACATCTAAGTTGGTGAGTAATCTGCCTCCTGTGTTTTGGTAAACAACATTCACCCTCCTCCCAGAGCTGCGGTCTTGCTTGACTGGCCCCACTTCCCCTATTCAAAGGAGAAAGGCTGGAATTGTAGAAGGAGGCATGAAGAGAATTATAGCTTTATTTTTTATTAGACTATTCTCATTTCAGTAAAGTTGTTTTTTCACACTGGCACACGCAACAGTGTATATAGTTATGTGCCACATAATGATGTTTCTATCGATGACAGACTGCATATATGACACTTAACGACAGGCGTATGTTCTGAGAAATGCTTTGTTAGGCAATTTTTTCGTGGTATACAGACATCATGTACTTACACAAACCTAGATGGTGTAGCCTACTACACATCTTGTTATAAGATTATAATATCATAATTTGTTCAGCAGCAATGCATTAAACAAAAATCATACTACCTTATTTTTACTGTACCTTTTCTATGTTTAGATATGTTTAGGTACACAAATGCTTACCATTGTGTTACAACTGCCTTCAGTACTCTGTACAGTAGCATGCTGTACAGGTTTGTAGCCTAGGAGTAATCACTGTATCACATAGGTGTGTGGCAGGCTCCCCCATCTAGGTTTGTGTAAGTACATGATGTCTGTACAATGAAATTGTCTAATGAAGCATTTCTCAAAACCTATGCCCATCGTTAAGTGACATATGACTGTATCTGTTTCCAGAATTTTATTGTTCCCATGGCTGATTCCAGAGTGTTTTCTATTGACCATTGACTATGAGGCCGTCTGCCTACACCCTTCCCCAGATGTCCATTGCTTCCAGAGAAGGAAGTGGGGTTGGTCCAGCTTGATTCGGCCTAACTGCACCATGCTGACTTGCAGTGACTACTTCCTTTTTGAAGTGCCAGCAAGAGGTTTTTAAAAATAAGAATTGCATAGGTATATGTAGAATATTCATGAGACTAGAGGCAGCTGACCACTCTGAAGTGGATGGAGTCTGTCATCTATTTTCTTTCCCTCTCCTTTTTTGGAAATCTGGTTGCTATTTTCTCATCTTCAATATTCCACAACCTGTCTGCCTCCCAAGAATCTGCAAAGATCATCAATCTCTACCGTGTGTTTTCTCAACTGATAGAGAGGACTTCATCCAAGTCAAGGGACCGAGAAGCCACCCATCTTGGGCTTCGATTTCTTCGTATCTTTGGGAATTATCCCCATTCTAGCCTATAATGGACAGAGAATGAACAAATAAAAATTGGAGACCACATGTTCTGCTTTATCCCTTCCATCTGTTCAGTTAACACTCTATTCATTTTTTAAATTCACTCATTTACTCATTCATTTATTCTGTAAATACGTATTGAATACATACCATGAGCAGAGCACTGGAGGTTCAGCTGCAAACAAGAAGCATAGGGCCTTCGGTGAGTTTAAGCAAACAGTAAGCCTCTGGCACCTTCTTCCTAAAGCAAAACAAAGTAAACACTTTTACCATCATTCACTATTAAAAAAGCAACACTATGGAGAAATTTTGAAAATATTTAAGCAAAAAGAAGTTAGCAAAAATCCCCTGTGATCCCACAATAACATTCTTCCATGTATCTTCATCTTTTTTCCCTGTTTGCTTTTTCCCTACATGGGATCATACCAAAAAAAGTCATATCCTATGTTTTCACAAGTTGTGTACAATTTCAATTTCATTGTAAAAATCTTATATGCAATTGAAAACAATTTTTAACAAAAAAGGTGTCTGCTTTTTAATAGAATTTTTAAGAAAATCGAAGAAATGAAAAAAATCTCCTTACTACTATCAATATTTTTATGTGTGAGTTTCAAGTCATGTTTTTAGATGTAGTCATTATGTATAATACAGATACACAAACAAAAATGAGGTCATAATAAATGTTCTTTTCCACAATCTGATTTTTACAGGTTTTTTTTTTTTTTTTTCTTTTTTGATATGGAATTTTGCTCGTGTTGCCCAGGCTGGAGTGCAATGGCGCGATCTTGGCTCACTGCAACCTCTGCCTCCCGGGTTCAAGTAATTCTCCTGCCTCAGCTTCCTGGGAGTTGGGATTATAGGCACGCATCACCACGCCCGGTTAATTTTGTATTTTTAGTAGAGACAGGGTTTCTCCATGTTGGTCAGTCTGGTCTCGAACTCTCGACCTCTGGTCGTCCGCTCGCCTCGGCCTCCCAAAGTGCTGGGATTGCAGACATGAGCCACCGCGCCTGGCCCCAAGACCTAGATTAAAAAAAAAAAATTGCTCATGAGTTTCTTCTCAGCTTGACTTCCCTCTGCTATCCTTTCCTTTCCTCTTCTCTGCAGGAAGGGGGCTCTTCCTTGGCTCCCTGCGGGCTGTGGGTCTATGCAGAAAACACCCAGGGACCTATCCCTATGTCCTGCATGTCTAATGGGTGCCTAGAGGTCTGGGTCTCCCAGGTCCCCCTCCATCTCTTGAGTCTTGGGGGCTGTGCATCCCTCCATGTCTCTCCCCCAGGAGTGGCAAGAGGGCGACACCTACATGCTGAGAGCATCAGCTGCTGGTCTCTAACGCAAATTTGTGAGTAACCTACTGGAAAATGTTTGAGAAGCAGCAAGGGTTTATTAATTTTATCAGTCTTTCAAATGACTCATTTTGACTTTGATGATTTTCTTTTTTCTTAGTCTGTTTTCTGTTTCAGTGCATACCGATCTTATTATTTTCTTTCTTCTGTTTCCTTTGGGTTCAGTTTCCTCAACTCTTCCTAGCTTCTTAAGGTGGAAGCTTCATTCTTTCATTTTACACTTTTCTTCTTTTTGAATAGAAGCATTGAACGCTACAGGTTCTCTTCTAAGTGCTGCTTTAGCTTCATAATGCCGTAGGTTTTTATATGACAGGTTTTCGTCACTCAGTTATTTTCTAATTTTCCTTGTGATTTCATCTTTGTCCCACAGGTTATTTAGAATTACATTCTTTATTTGCAAATATTTGGTGGGGGGGAGGTTTAAATATCTTCTTGTTATTGATTTCTAATCAAATTCCATTATAGTCAGAGAATATACTCTGTATTATTTTGATTCTTGAAAGTTTATTGAGACTTGTTTCTTGGGCCAGCATACAGTGTATCTTGGTGAATGTTCCATGTGTGTGTGAAAAAGAATGTGTATTTTTCACTTGTTGGGTGTAATAACCTATAAATGTCAGTTAGGTCCATTTGGTTCATTGTGTTAAGATTTACATATCCTTATTGATTTCTGTTTATTTAGCAGTTACTAACGTTGGGCATTAAAATCTCCAGATATAATTGGGAAGTTTTTGTTTCTCCCTTTAGTTCTTTCAGTATTTACTTCATGTATTTTGAAGTTATACTCATTTAAGACTATGATATCTTCTCGATGAGTTGATCCTTTTATTAGAAAATCTCTCTCTTTTTCCTTTTCTTTTTTTTCTTTTTTTTTTTTTTTTTTGAGACGGAGTCTCACTCTGTTGCCCAGGCTGGAGTGCAGTGACACGATCTCGTCTCACTGCAAGCTCTGCCTCCTGGGTTCACGCCATTCTCCTGCCTCAGCCTCCCAAGTACTGCGACTATAGGCGCCAGCCACCACCCCTGGCTAATTAGTAATATTCTTTTTCTTGAAATATACTTTGTCTGATATTAATACAATTTTCTGATGCTTACTATTTGCATGGTGTACCTTATTTACTTATTTATTTTTTTTGAAACGGAGTCTCGCTCTGTGGCCCAGGCTGGAGTGCAGTGGCGTGATCTCAGTTCACTGCAACCACTGCCTCTCGGGTTCACACCATTCTCCTGCCTCAGCCTCCTGAGTAACTGGGACTACAGGCGCCCGCCACCATGCTTGGCTAAGTTTTTATATTTTTAGTAGAGATGGGACTTCACCGTGTTAGCCAGGATGGTCTCAATCTCCTGATCTCATGATCCGCCCACCTCGGCCTCCCAGAGTGCTGGGATTGCAGGTGTGAGCCACCGTGCCCAGCCTGGTGTACCTTTTTCAATCCTTTTATTTTCAACCTGTGTGTGTCTTTAGATTTAAAATACATTTTTTAATAAACGAAATACAGTTAGGTGTTGCTTTTTTAGAAAACTAGTCTGGCGAGATTAATCCAGTCATGTTTAATGTAATTATTGATATGGTTGGGTTTAACTCTAACATTTTGGCATATAAGATGTATGTGTATGTGTGTATATATCTTTATTGAGGCATATAATTGACACAAAATAAACCGCCTAAATTTAAAGAGTATGATTTGATAAGCTTTACCATATGTGTATACCTGTGAGACCATCTCTGCAATCAAAATAATGAATATGGCCACTGCCCTAGAGAGTTTCCTCATACCCGTTTACAATTCCTGTCTTCTACCGATCCTCCTGAGTAAGCAAATGATCTGCTTTCTGTCACTGTAGATTATTTTGCATTCCCCAGAAATTTATATAAATGGGATCATGCAGTACATAGTTTTTTGATCTGGCTTGTTGTACTTAGCATGATTATTTTGAGATTTTTCTAACACTAATGTTATTTTTGCTTAAATGGTTGATATTATCATATAATATTATTATTTTGTGTAACGATGTAAAATAGAATCTTCAATATTTACCTAGATATTTCCTTTTTCTGGTTCTCTTTATTGCTTTTGCAGGTCTTACATTCTATCTGATACTATTTCCCTTCAGATTTAAGACCTTCTTTTAATAATGTTTGTGGTCTAAACATGTCTTTATTCTGTCTTCATTTTTTTTTTTGAGATAGGGTCTCCTTCTGTCACCCAGGCTAAAATGCAGTGGCATATTCAAGACTTATTGCAGCTTTGAACTCCTGGGCTTCTAGTCATCTCCCCACCTCAGCCTCCCAAATAGCTGGGACCACCGGTATGCACCACCATGTCCAGCTAATTTTATTTTATTTTTGTAGAGAGGTAGTCTCCCTAGGTTGCCCAGGCTGGTCTTAAACTCTTGGGCTCAAGCAATCCACTCACCTCAAACTCCCAAAGTATTGGGATTACAGACGTGAGCCACCGTGCCCAGTCCCTGCCTTCATTTTTGAAGGCTATTTTTGTTGGACATAGAAATTCTAACTTGACTTTAAAGTTAGATGTCTCTGCTCTCATCATTTGTGGTGAAATGTAAGACATCATTTGTATTATTGTTTCCCTATATGTAATGTATCTTTTCTCGGGCTACTTTTAAGGTTTACTCTTTTTCTTTTCTTTTCAGCCATTGCCTATGTTGTGCCTAACTGTCATTTTCTTTGATTTACCTTGGTTGAGGTTTCCAAGGTTTTTGGATCTGTAGTCTGATGCATGTCTTTTGTCAATTATGATTTCAAATATTTTTTCTTCCCATTCTCTCACTCCTCTCTGCCTAGTATTCTAAGTACATGTATGTTACTTTATTTTATATTTTTGTATGTGCTTTGGAAGTGCTTTTTTTTATTTTCAGCATGTTTTTGTGTGTGTTTCACTTTAGAGTCTTTCTATTGACCCATTTTCAAGTTTGCCAGTCTTTTTCTCTGCCCAGTCCAGTCTACCGTTAGCCTAGCTAATGCAACCATTTTTCAGATATCATTTTGCATTTCCAGTTTTCCTTTTTTGGCTTCTTTTGAAAAATTTCAGTGTCTGTGGTGAAATTCTCATCCCTTCCTTCACACTGGCCATCTGTTCTAACAAATCTTTAATCATTTTTACCATATATATATTTTTAAAGTTCCCATTTGATCATTTTAACATCCAGTACATCTCTGTCTCTGCTTCTACTATTTCTTCTCCTGATCACAGGTTACATTTTCTTATTTCTTTGCATGTCTCAAAATTTATTGTGTTGGGCATTTTATGTATAAAAACAATAAGGACTGAAGCAAATAATACACCCAGAATAGGCATACCTCTTCTTTTAGGCTACTAGAGTATGGAACTGATTCAATCTAATCTGTAGTTGAGCTAAATCTGGGCTTTGTTACAGCCTTAGCATGACTCAATTTGCACTGGGCTTTAAATGTTTTGAGGACAGGCTCAAGACTTTCCCTCTGCAGGGCTTTGGACCTGAGTATTGGCAAGATTCTTAAGATCTCTTTGTGTTGCCAGCTTTCTGGACCATAGGAAATTTTTAAAAAAATTTACAGTCTATTTGCCCATCAGGGTCACTGGTAATTTCTTTTCATAGTCCTGTTCTTAGCTTTCTGCACCTCAAGAGATTTTGCTTTGCTTTTACCATGGATTTTGGAAGGCAGCTACTTTAAATTTTTTGAAGGGCTGGAATGCTCCCAGAGGGATTTCTTTAAACTCTACTGCACCTGATTTCAGTAGCTGAAGGCCCAAGTGTTCCAGAATGATTCCTCTTAGCTTTCCTACCCTCTATTTTCAATAGCCTAGAGTGCCTTGAATGGATTCATCTCAGATTTCCTGCCATGCCCTCTACCTTCAGAAGCTGAAAATTTGGAGAACCCTGGATAGACAGAACTCCTTTCTGTTTCCTGTTCCCCTGCCTTTGGAATGTAATTGTTTTGAACTTAGTGGAGGCCCGACACAATTCAAGGGGTTCTCTCTCAGCTCTATTGCCCCCAGCCCTTAGTATGCTAACGATGCTCTTGGTGGGGACTTGTAGGAAAGAGTTGGCAGATGGGTACAGGCTTGCTCTACATTTGGGGATCCTTGGAATTCTAATCTGTCATGCTAACTCAGACACAGCTATTGAAAGTTAAAGTTCACTGCATCACTTTTTGGAGTTTAGTTCAATTTGCTTTACCCACCTCCCGCCCCACATCTGCAGCCCTCTGATTTTGTGTGTGTGTGTGTGTGTGTGTGTGTGTTGGGGGAGTGGCAGGGAGTCAGGTTTATTGACATACAATTTAAATACAGATACAGTTAATCATTTTTATGAGTATAACTTGATGAGTTTTGACAAATGGACAGTCATGTAACCACCACTACCATCAAAATTGATAACATTCCCATCACTCCAAAAAGTCCCTTTGTGCTCCTTTTGTAGTCACTTTCTCCTATCCCCAGTCCTGGGAAACCACTGATCTGACTTTTGTCTCTATAATTTTGCCTTTTACATTATATTATGTAAATGGAATAATACTGTTTGTATCTTTTTCCCAATCTGGACTCATTTGTTTATCATCCTGCTTTTGAGATCTATCCATACTTTTGTATGTATTAGTTCATTCTCACATAGTTACCAAGAAATATCTGACACCAGGTAATTTATAAGGAAAAAAGGTTTAATTGGCTCATGGTTCTGCAGGCCGTACAGGTAGCATGATGCTGGCATCTACTTGGCTTCTGGGGAGGCCTTAGGAAACTTACAATCATTGTGGAAGGTGAGAGGAGAGCAGGCACATCACAGGGCCAGAGCAGGAGCAAGAGAGAGAGTGGGGAAGTACTACACACTTTTTTTTTTTTTTTTTTGAGATGGAGTCTCACTCTGTCCCCCAGGCTGGAGTGCAGTGGCACGATCTCAGCTCACTGCAAGCTCCGCCTCCCGGGTTCACGCCATTCTCCTGCCTCAGCCTCACAAGTAGCTGGGACTACAGGAGCCTGCCACCACGCCCGGCTAATTTTTTGTATTTTTTAGTAGAGACGGGGTTTCACTGTGTTAGCCAGGATGGTCTCCATCTCCTGACCTCGTGATCCGCCTGCCTCAGCCTCCCAGAGTGCTGGGATTACAGGCGTAAACCACCGCGCCCAGCTGCTACACACTTTTGAATGACCAGATCGCATGATAATTCACTCACCATTGTGAGGAAAGTATCAAAGAGAATAATGCTAAATCATTCATGAGAAATCTGCACCCATGATCCAATCACCTCCCACCAGGCCCCAGGTCCAACACTGAGGATCACATTTCAATATGAGATTTGGGTGAAGACAAACATTCAAACCACATCATTGTATGTATCACTAGTTGGGTCCTTTCTGTTGCTGAATGGTATTCCATTGTATGGATGTATAGTCAGTTCTGCTATAATGCATATTTAGAAAATGCAAATTATTTTTAATTTAATTAAAAAATGATTGATTAGGAATGTTGGATGCGAGTTCTTTTCAGAAAGAAGATCAGAGTTACTGGTTAATGGTCATGATCCAAATGGAAAACTGAGGGAAGAGAGCCAGGACCTGCCGGAGAACCCGTGGGAAGAAGCTGGGGCACAGAAAAGGAAAGCAGCAAGAGTCTGGCAGACATTGACCTCTGAGGAACTTGGGGGTCCCATGGAAAAGGTAGGTGGGAATGCTTCTCTGCTCCCTTCATCCCTGCAACAAACTGCTGACCGCTAAGCTGTTGGGGAATCTCTCTGCCCTCGCAACCACAGGCAATGCTGTTGGTGGTGATTTGATAACTTTCCAGGGTGAGAGAATTCGCTGGCCAGTTTGTGCTAGTGGATCTGCACTCCACTCAGGCTCTACCTGAAACAGTGGGTGCCGTAATGGTTGTGCACCCATTATGGGCCACTGCCCTGCCAGTGAACCTCAACCCTTATGTTGCATTACCAGATTCCCTGCAAACATACTCCAGAATTCACTCTGAATTTGGCACCCACAGGGGATCAGTGGGTCCCTGGAGAGCTGTGAGTTCCCCTGAGATCGAACCCTCAGTGTGGGCATCCCTAGGGGAGGATGCAGTGCAGCCTGTCAAAGCCTCCCTTGGGACAGAGGAAATGTGGGAATGGTGTTGATCACTGAAGGGGGTGGCACTGGTGGCCGAGAATAGGTGCGGAGAGGGGTCATTTCCTTCTCCCTCATCCACCGTTGTAGACACAGCAGAGGCTTTCCCCACTGGAGGCTGGTGCAGGCACATGTGGAGACAGCCTTTCCAGGTGCCACTTGCAGAAGTTGCACCCCCACTGAAAATAAGCCTGTGCTACCTGGGCATGCACAAAAGTCAGGGCCCATCTCCCTCTTCCTACACGGAGAAGCAGGCAATGGAGGGCAGACAAGTCACAGAGCTGGACCGGAGGAAGAGGCTTTGCCCTGAGCCCCTTTCAGTGGTAGCCACCAGAAGGGTGTTTCTGCAGACCTCAGTCACACTGTGATCAGGAGCCAAAGGACAATGTCTGTATGAACTGAATATTGCAGGCTGTGTGACAGGGGCATGATAGGGAAGCAGATTGTGTTCCTGCCTGCCCAGGGTGATGAGCTGGTGCAGTGACCCTCTCAACCTCTCCTGTCCCTACCCTGAAGACCTCAGCATATCCCAACACAAACTCCCCAACCACCCTTCATCAGGCAGGTGCCTCTCCTTATCACTTGGCTACTGAGGGTGAGTTGGCTCTTACTCTTAAGTGCCACCTACCCACCTACTGGACTGGAGACTGAACTGCACCATCAAATAAAAACCCGGCTATCAGAAGGGCATAATGCTAGTGTATGAGATCAGCTTCCTGAGACTTCCACACTCAGCCCCACAGAAGATAATGAGTCGGCTCATACTCACAATACATTGCTGAAACAAGCAACATTTTAGAAAAACACTGCACAAAAGCTGTCTATAGCCAAGGAACCTATACAGAGCCTTGGTCCCCAGAAAGCACCAAGAAATGAAGCAAAGAATCACAGCATACATGACAGTCATACCTTCAAGGGAAAAAAAGATAAAATTCCCATCCAAATAACAGCAAATTCAAAAATAAAAAGCAACAGCTCTTTCAGATGAGGAGGAATCAGTTCAAGAACTCTGGTGGTACAAAAAGACAGAATGTTTTGACAACCCCAAAGGCTCTCACTAACTTTCTAGCAATGGATCCTAACCAAAATGAGGATCCTGAAATAACAGATAAAGAATGCAAAATATGGATTGTAAAGAAGCTCAATGATATCCAAGAGAAAGTTGAAACTCAACAGAAAGAAACCAGAAAAACCTTTCAGGATATGAAAGACAGCTACATTGAGACAAACAAACAGAACTTCTGGAAATGAAAAAATTTAGTAAAAGAATTTCAAAATATAGGAAAGCTTTAGCAATAGACTAGACCAAGAAGAAGAAAGAATTTTGGAGCTTGAAGACTGATCTTTTGAGTTAATCCAGTCAGAAAAATATGAAAGATAATTTTTTAAAAATGAACAAGGCCTTCAAGAAATATGGGATTATGTAGAGCAACCAAACCTACAACTTATAGGCATTCCTGAGTGAGAAAGAGAAAAAGTAAGCCATTTGGAAAACATACTCAAGGGAATAATTCAGGAAAATTTCTGTTATTGCTAGAAAGTTAGACATTAAGATACAAGAAATTCAGAGAACCCCTGTGAGATTCTATACAAGATGAACATCAACAAGGCATATAGTCATGAGACTATCCAAGTACAATGCTAAAGAAAAACTCTTGAAGGTAGCTAGAAAGAAGGATCAAGTCACCTATAAAGGAAGTCCAATCAGACTAACAGCAGACTTCTCAGCAGAACCTTATAAACCAGAAGAGATCGGGATCCTATTTTTAGCCTTCTTTTTTTTTTTTTTTTTTCTTTTTTTTTGAGAAGCAGTCTCACTCTGTTGTCCAGGCTGGAGTGCAGTGGCGTGATCTCAGCTCACTGCAAGCTCTGCCTCCTGGGTTCAGGCCATTCTCCTGCCTCAGCCTACCGAGCAGCTGAGGTGCCCACCACCATGCCTGGCTATTTTTTTTTATTTTTTTATTTTTTAAAAAAATTTTTAGTAGAGACAGAATTTCACCATGCTAGCCAGGATGGTCTCAATCTCCTGACCTTGTGATCCACCCACCTTGGTCTCCCAAAGTGCTGGGATTACAGGTATGAGCCACTGCATCCAGCCTTTTATCCTTCTTAAAGAGAAGAAAAGCCAACCAAGTATATTATATCCTGCAAAACTAAATTTCATAAACAGGGGAGAAATAAAGTCTTTTCCCTAAAGAAAAAAAAAAAAGTCAGCCAAGTATATTATATCCTGCCAAACTAAATTTCTTAAAGGAGAAATAAAGTTTTTTCCAGACAAACAAACACTAAGGGAATTTGTCACCACTAGACCAACTGTACAAGAAATACTCAGAGGAGTTCTAAACATAGAGACAAAAGGATGATACTTGCTACAATAAAAGGACACATAAATGCAAAGTTCACAGATCTTATAAAGTGATTACAAAACAACTAGTTAACAATATTATTACAGGAACAAAACCTCACATGTCAATATTAATCTTGAATGTAAGTGGCCTTAATGGTCCACATAAAAGATATAGATTGGCAAATTGAATTTTAAAAAGACTCAATCATCTGTGGCCTACAAGAGACTCAAGAACATGTAAAGACACCAGTAGGCTCAAAGTAAAGGAGAGGAAAAAGATACATCATGCAAATGGAAAACAAAAAAGAGCAGAAGTTGCTAGTCTTATATCAGATAAAACAGACTTTAAATCAACACCAATAAAAAAGACAAAGAAGGGCATTATATAATGATAAAGGGTTCAATTCAACAAGAAGATTTAACTATCCTAGATATACACATACCCAACACTGGGCTCCCAGATTTATAAAACAACTACTACTAGACTGTAGAAAAGATATAGACTGCCATACAATAATAATGGGGAATTCAACACCCCACTGACAGCACTAGACAGATCATCAAGGCAAAAAACTAACAAAGAAACTCTGGACTTAAACTGAACACTACTTGACCAAATGGACCTATTAGACATTGAAAGAACATTCCACCCAACAACTGCGGAATATACTTTTATTCATGTGTGCATGGAACATTCTCTAAAACTGACCATATACTTGGCTATAAAGCAAATCTCAATATATTAAAAAAGTGAAATCATATCAAGTATTTTGTTGGATCACAGTGAATAAAATTAGAAATCAATACCAAGAGGAACTCTCAAAACCACATAAGTACATGGAAGCTGAACAACTTGCTCCTGAATGACTTTTAGTTAAGCAATGAAATTAAGGCAGAAATTTAAAAATTGAAGCAAATGGAAATAGAGACACAACATACCAAAACCTCTGGGATACAGCAAAAGCAGTGTTAAGAGGAAAGCTTATATCATTACATGTCCACATCAAAAAGATAGAAAAAAAATCTCAGGTAACATCATACTTCAAGGAACTAGGAAAACAAGAACAAGCCAAACCCAAAGCTAGAAGAAGAAAAAAATTAACAAAAATCATAGATGAACTAAATGAAATTAGTTCCAAAATAATAATACAAAGGATCACTGAAAGGAAAAGTTGGTTCTTTGAAAGTATAAACAAAAATTGATAGAACTCTAGCTAGATTACCCAAGAAAAGAAAAGATTCAAACAAACACAATCAGAAATGATAAAGGTGACATTACAATTGATACCACAGAAATACAGCAGATCACCCGAGACTACTAGGAACACCTCTGTCTTCCTAGAGAACATAGAGGAAATGGATAAATTCCTGGAAACATACAAACTTCCCAGGTTGAACCAGGAAGAAATAGAATCCTGAATAGACCAATGAGGAGAAATGAAATTGAATCAGTAATAATTTAAAAAAATCTACCAAGAAAAACAAAGTTCAGAACCAGACGGATTCATAGCTGAATTTTACCGATTGTACAAAGGAAAGCTGGTACCAATCTTATTGAAACTATTCCAAAAAATTGAGGAGAAGAGATTTCTCCTTAATTCATTCTATGAGATCACCATCATCCTGATATCAAAATCTGGCAAAGAAATAACAACAACAACAACAACAAAAACTATAGGCCAATATCCCTGATGAACATAGATGCAAAAATTCTCAATAAAATACTAGCAAACCAAATCCAACAGCACATCAAAAAGATAATTCACCATAGTCCAGTGGATTTTATTCCAGGGATGCAAGGATAGTTCAACATGTGTAAATCAATAAATGTGATTCACCACATAAATATAATTAAAACCAAAAACCATATGATCATCTCAATGGATTTAAAAAAGCATTTGATAAAATTCAACATCTCTTCACGATAAAATCCCTAAACAAAATAGACATTAAAGGAACATACTTCCAAACAATAAGCTCCATACATGACAAACCCATGGCCAACATTATACTAAATGGGGAAAAACTGAAAGCATTCCTCTTAAGAACTGGAACAAGACAAGGATGTCCACTCTCACCACTTCTAGTCAACATAGTACTGGAAGTCCTAGCCAGAGTAATCAGGTAAGAAAAAGAAATAAAAGTGATCCAAATTAAAAAAGAGGAAGGCAAATTATTTCTGTTCAGTGATGACATGATCTTATACCTAGAAAACCCCAAAGACTCTGCCAAAAGACTCCCAGACTTGATAAATGACTTCGGTAGTTTCAGATCAAAATTAATGTACAGAAATAGTTGCATTTCTATATACCAACAGTGCTTAATCTGAGAACCAAATAAAGAACTCAATCTCATTTACAATAGCCACAAAATAAAAATGTATTCCTATACTCAGGAATACATTTAACCAAGAAGGTGAAAGAGGACCACTACAAACCACTGATGAAAGAAACTAGATGACACAAACAAATGGAAAAGCATCCCATGCCCATGAATAGGAAGAATCAATATTATTAAAATAACTATATTGTCCAAAGCAGTCTACAAATTCAACACAAATTCCTATCAAATTACCAGTGCCATTTTTCACAGTACTAGAAAAATTCTAAAATTTATATAGAACCAAAAAAGGGTTCAAATAGCCAAAGCAATCCTAAAGCAAAAAGAACAAAATCAGAGGCATCACATTGCCTGACCTCAAACTATACTATAAGTCTATAGTAACCAAAATAGCATAATGGTACAAAAGTGGACACATAGATCTGTGGAACAGAACAGAGAACCCAGAGGTAAAGCCACAGACTTACAATAACTGATTTTCAACAAAGTCAGCAAAAATAGAAAATAGGGAAAGAGCACCCTAATCAATAAACGGGGCTTGGAAAACTGGCCAGCCTCATGCAGAAGAATGAAAATGGACCCCTATCTTTCATCATATACAAAAAATATAATAATACTAAAGATGGATTAAAAACTTGAATGTAAGATGTGAAACTATTAAAATCCTGGAAGAAAACCTAGAAAAAATTCTTCTGAACATTGACGTAGGCAAAGAATTTATGGCCAAGACTTCAAAAGCAAATGCAACAAAAACAAAAATAGACAAATGGGACTTAATTAAACTAAAAATCTTCTGCATAGCAAAAGAAACAATTAACAGAATAAACAGATAACCTACCAAATGAGAGATATATTTGCAAACTATGCATCCAACAAAGTACTAATATCCATAATCTATAAGGAGCTCAAACAAACCAACAAAATCCCTCAGATAGCCCTACTAAAAAGTGGACAAAGGACATGAACAGACACTTCTCAAAAGAAGACATACAAGTGGCCAACAAATATATGAAAAATGCTCAACATCACTAATCATCAGAGAAATGCAAATTAGAACCACAATAGGATACCATCTCACACTGTCAGAATGGCTATTATTAAAAAGTAAGAAAATAACAGATGTTGGTGAGGATGCAGAGAAAAAGAACACTTACACACTGTGGGTGGGAAGATAAATTACTTCAGCTTCTATGGTAAACAGTATGGAGATTTCTCAAGGAACTAAAAATAGAACTACCATTTGCCCAGCAATCCCACTACTGGGCATCTATTCAGAGGAAATCATTTTATCAAAAGGACACCTGCACTCATACGTTACTGCAGCACTATTCACAATAGCAAAGTCACGAAATCAACCTAAGTGTCCATCAGTGGTTGATTGGATACAGAATATGTGGTACATATACACACCATGGGATACTATGCAGCCATAAAAAGAATGGAATAATGTCCTTCACAGCAACATGGATAGAGAGAAAGGCCATTATCCTAAGTGAAATAACTCAGAAACAGAAAATCAAATACCACATGTTCTCACTTTTAAGTGGGAGCTGAACAATGGGTACACACGGATATAAAGATTGAAATAATAGAGAGTGGGGACTGCAAAAGGAGGGAGTGTGGGAGGGGATGAGAGCTGACAAATTACCTTTTGGGTAAAGTGTGCACTATTTGGGTGATGGGTTCACTAGAGGCCCAAACCTCACCATTACGCAATATATCCATGTAACAAACCTGCACAAGTACCCTTCCTGCATCTAAAATAAAATAAAATAACAAAAAAGAAAATATGAATTTGTTACAATATGACTGATATGTCAGAAAAAAATTGAGCATAACACATATTTTTCCATTTGCTTACAAGTGATTTTATCCATGAAAAACACTTAGTGAATAAGCCATGTAAGAATATACAAAATGGGCCAGCCACAGTGGCTCACGCCTGTAATCCCAGCACTTTGGGAGGCCGAGGCAGGTGGATCATAAGATCATAAGTTCGAGACCAGCCTGGCCACTATGGTAAAATCCTGTTTCTACTAAAAATAGAAAAATTAGCTCAGCATGGTGGTGTGCACCTGTAGTCCCAGCTACTCGGGAGGCTGAGGCAGAAGAATCGCTTGAACCCAGGAGGCGGAGGTTGCTGTGAGCTGAGATTGCACCACTGTACTCCAGCCTGTGTGACAGAGCAAGACTCCATCTCAAAAAAAAGAAAAAAAAAGGAAAAGAATACACAAAACGTGTGTGCATACACATGTCTCAAATACCTACTAGCTATCTTAGTTCACCCCATGTTATAAGCTACACCTATCCACAACTGGAATTAAACTTCCTTTCTGATCTAAGACAACCTTCCTTTTTTTAATTTTTTGTTTTTTTTTTTAGACAGGAGCTTGCCTAGGCTGGAGTTCAGTGGTGCCATTATAGCCCACTGCAGCCTCTAACTCTTGGATTCAGGTGATCCTCCCATCTCAGACTCCAAAGTAGCTAAGACTACAGGTGCATGATATCATGCCTAGCTAACTTTTAAAGAATTTTCTGTAGAGACAGGATTTCACTATGTTGCCCAAACTCCTGGCCTCAAGTGATCCTCCCACCTTGGCCTCTCAAAGTGCTGGGATTACAGGTGTGAGCCACCACACCTAGCCAGACAACCTTCCTTTTACCACTTCACAATAATTGACAACCTGTAGCCCTTCTGACCTCCACTTTAAAGCAAATTTCAGGTATTTTTCATGGTAAAGTTCTGTATTTATCATAGCGTTTATGTTAAATACTTAACATTTATAAAACTGTGCTTCTATTTTTACTAGGGTTCTATCTCTATTTTTAAAATATGTCACTGATGAAGTATTTGAGTGTTCAAATACTCAAACTCATTTTCCCCATAAGCTCTATAGGTTTTACTGCGTGGTTTCGCATAATGTAGTGGTTTTTAGGAATGCATGTGTAGGCCGGACACAGTGGTTCATGCCTGTAGTAATCCTAGCACTTTGGGAGGCTGAGGCGGGCAGATCACAAGGTCAGGAGATCGAGACCCTCCTGGCTAACACAGAGAAACCCTGTCTCTACCAAACACACACACACACATACACACACACAAATTAGCTGGGCGTAGTGGCGGGCGCCTGTAGTCCCAGCTGCTCAGGAGGCTGAGGCAGGAGAATGGCGTGAACACGGGAGGCGGAGCTTGCAGTGAGCCGAGATCACACCACTGCACTCCAGCCTGGGCGACAGAGCGAGACTCTGTCTCGGGGAAAAAAAAAAAAAAAAAGGAATGCGTATGTCTTGGTTCACCTATCGACCACTTGACGACATCTGGGTTATATCTTGAATAAAGTAAAGTTTGGGGCTATTTTGAATAAAGCTATATAAACATTTGTGCACAAGTCTTTGAACACAGAGATACAAATAGTTGGAAAGGCAGAGGGAGCACACTTAAAGATCCCAATGTGAGTGGAGCCTGGACCGTGTGTGCATAGAGGAGGACTTGGCATAGAGCCCACTCTTCATTTGTACCCCAAGACCCCTGCTTTCCTGTTGGATTCAGCAACACCATGACCTCCTCTGGATGGCCATTTTCAACTCTATAGTGAGGAAAGAATACCGGGAAAGGGGGAAATGTTAATTTCATTTAGAAGCAAAATTACAGTGTTCAATACACTTAAGTGTGTAATATGTTTTGTTATTATCTTATGAATTTCTTCTTAGTATATAAAGAACATTAACTCTTACTTACGTTGTGTATATCTTCTTTAAAAATTGGGGGAAGTAGATGTGGATTTTCTATCAAAGTTGCAAATTCTGTAGTAATTTGATGAGTAATTATTTTCTTTCATTTTTCAGCATTAGGCAGTTTCACTGCCCTCTCTGTCTTCCCGGAATTTTCTGTGTAATTTAACAAGATGCTGAATGGGATTTATCTTGCTGCAAAAAGCTATTTTCTTATTCTAAAAAGACCATAACATACTACCTCGAGGGATAATATTCCCTGGAGATGGCAGGACTAGCCCTAAGTTTCTCCCCATCCTTCCAATCTATAGATGTAAAGAAAAAAAAGAGAAAAGAGAGGGAGAGGAGAGAATCATAGCCCAGGGCAGGGAGTATTATAGTGCTATAGTAGTCCCAGCTACTTGGGAGACTGAGGTGGGAGGATCGCTTGAGCCTGGGTGATTGGGGCTGCAGTGAACCATGATCATAAAACGGTAATGGTATTGGATCACAGCAGAGCTGTGATCTCTGCTGCTCCCATAAAGGCAAATGAGAGCATTCCAAGGGAAAAGTTTGTAGCAATTGGAGGTGACATCAAAGAAAGAAGGAGTGTTCTCTTCATCTGGTTACATTTTACATATTGTTGATGTGCCCCAGTAGTACCTGAGTAGGGGAAGGAGAGGAGAGAGAGATGGCAAGCAGAAAGTCTTGGCCTGCACTCTGACCTTTAGCTTGATAAGCAGGAGAAAAGTGAAGATGTGGTAATAGATGGAGGGATTTGAGTCATTTGACTTTGCCCACCCAAGAGGATGACCTGGCTAATTGGAACTGGAATGCTCACATCATGGAACAGGAAATGTCAGGTTAAATCTGTTCTAGGTGTAATAACACCTTAAGAGGCAGAGATCTGATGGTTAAGAGCACAGGGCATGCACCCACATTTAAATCCCACGACTGCTAATTATATAGTTGTGGGAAATTATGTAAACTCTCCGGACTCCTGTTTCCTCATCTGCCAATTGGGCAACAAGGGTATACGCATCATAGTGATATTCTCAGGAAAAAAAATAAGCCAATACTTGAAAGTTCTTAACTCATAATAACATCTCAAGAAATTTAAGTCATTTTAAATTTTTTTTCTTGTTTTTTTTCTACTCTGTCACCAAAGCTAGAGTGCAGTTCACTGCAGTCTTGACCACCTGGGCTCAAGTGATCCGCCCATCTCAGTCTCTCAAGTAGCTGGAACTACAGGTGTCTGCCACCATGCCAAGCTAATTTTTAAATTCTTTTATTGAGATGGGATCCCACTATGTTCCCAGGCTGGTCTGGATGTCCTGGGCTCAAGTGATCCTACTATCTCAGCCTCCTAAAGGGCTGGGATTACAGGCCTGAGACACTGCCCCAAGCTTCGTTTTTCTTAAGAAAGTTTGACTTATTTTTTTAAAGAGTAAAGATGCATATGAAGGAAGGTCTTGCTTTTCTTGCTTTTAAATAAAGGAAAGTATTTTTATTATATTAATAACATTACAACATAGTGCAAAGATCAAAAATTCATTGAAAAGTGCATATCCAGAAATTCTTGTGGTTGATGGATTTGGTCCAATATCTTGAGAGAAGATTTAGCACAAATACTCAGCACTATCTAGAATCACTGTGTACTATGTGATTTCTTAGAGAAAACATTCAATAAAAACGATATAAAGTGCTGATTTTATTTTAGGGAATATAAATTATAGTTTAATTTATAATGTTATTATTTCAGTTTTGGCTTTCTAGGCTGCTATCTCCATTGTAAGGCCTGACAACATTACCGTGTAGCATGTCTTCCCTTTTTTCTGTTGTTTCTTACTTTTCCAGTTTTCCTCAACTTCCTCCCTCATCCCACCAAACCAATATTCCTAATGTTCAAGAGAGCGATCAACATAATAGCTAGAATTTCGTGGCTTACTTTTAAATAAAGGAAAGTATTTTTATTATATTAAAAACATTACAACATAGTGCAAAGATCAATTATTCATTGAAAAATGCATATTCAGAAATTCTTGTGGTTGATGGACTTGGTCCAATATCTAGAGAGAAGATTTAGCACAAACATTCAGCACCATCTAGAGTCACTGTGTACTATGTGATTTCTTAGAGAAAACATTTAACAAAAACAATTCAAAATCGGAAATACACAATAAAGGTGAATTAAATTAAAATTTAAGTGTGGTTGGTTTTGGGGGGGATTAGACCATAAAGGAGGTAGGTTCTGGGGTTGTAAGTGCTATTCTTCTGGCTCAGCTCCCTGTTCCCCAATCTACTGATGGATTTAATTTTTTTTTTCTGGGCTATTTAGATTTAGCTCTGGGTTTTGATGTATTCCTGGACTCAGCATCTCTGGGGTTGGCACAGACCAGCTGACCTCTTTTAGTCTGGAAGCTATGGGGAAAGGCAGAAGATTAAGAAGGATCTAGCCAGCTGGGAAATTTCTGGGCCCATGGTGGCCCCTCCATCTCTCTTTCTGACTTGCTATCTCAGAGTCTGTCTCCTTCTCAGCAATCAGCTCCCATGCCTTAGTGTTCCAGTTTCCCAGAGTATCTCATGAGAATCTCTTCAGTCAGCACCCTCCTGCTGCCATGTCTTCCCCCTCTCTTCCTCTGCCCCTGGCCAGCCTCTCCTGTCTCCCTGATGACCCTGGACTGCTCAGAAAATACCTCAGAGACTCTTCTGTGCCTGTGATGGGCCCAGAGAGCTGGGTATTCCCAGGATGGTGACCAGTCCCCCTCCCTTCACCCATGGGGCTGCTCCAGTGTCTCCCTCAGGAATGGGCAAGAGGAATGACCCTTAAACAACACTGGACTTAGAACACAGGCTGCAGGTTTTATAATAGTCTGCTACAAAATCTTGAGGTATCTTCTGGGGGTATAAGGGAAGCAGTAGGAGGCTGTGGAGTCAACACCAGCTGTAGGAGAAGGCACAGCAAGAGACTGAGTTATTGAAAAGCCAAAGAAAACCAACTTTCCCTCTCTATGCCCCCTGCCCTCCCTTTAATCCAAAAAAGATCAGAAGGAACTAGAAGGACACAGCATTTCTTAAAGTTGGGGAATTCAGATGAACTGGGACACAGGTATCTTTTCTACAAATTACTTTGCCTCTGTCTATATTACTCCATTTTGATTTTTATTTTTACTCTTTTAGGGACTTAGCTCACTAAAATGTCTCATCTTCCAGCTCATCTCTTTTGGGAGGGAAATTTGTCTGTCCTATGATATCACAATACTAAAGAGATGAAGCTAGGATATCTCACATGTCACCAATAGGACAGAGCTCTAGGGAATAGCTGACATGAATTTAGGCTTACATGCACCAGTGGGAAATAAATAGAGCTGCCAGTTACTCTGTGAATTAGGCCTCAGTTATCTTATCAGGAAAGTGGAAATTAGCATCTCCTGCTCCCACTCTCTGAACCACTTGGTGGAATGTGATAGCCTGGACCTTTTTGAAAGAAAATCTTTTTGAAGAGAATGGCCAGGGCGATTCGAATTCCTGTTTTGAGTGCTCCATTTTCAACTCAGGTGATCTTTATTTTCAGGGCATGTTTGGTGTGGTCCCACCTGGAGCCAAAGAGAGTAACATCTGAATAAGGCAGAAGGGATGACACTCTCTCATGATACCAAGGAGGCTTGGGAGCAGAGGACCACAATAGGAGGAGACAGTTGAAAATGCCTGTGTGATGCTGGGCAGGCAAGGGATTCTGGGCTTGAGTGTCAGCATAGCTAAGACGAGCAAGCTTGAGTACTTGAAGCTGGCACTTCCTTCTTGGGTTCAAGCCATTGCCCCTTCTCTTTATAGAGAATTCCATTGTATGGGAAGATAGAAACTGGGGATGATTAGAGGAAAAGATTTTAATCAGAACGTTAGTGTCATGTTGGGAGTTACATAATTCAGGGGTTGCCAACACCCTTTGGTCAACACAGAAGATCCAAGTATATGCAAGAATAGCTTAACTTAGTCTGGGCGCGGTGGCTCACGTTTGTAATCCCAGCACTTTGGGAGGCCGAGGCGGGCAGATCACGACGTCAGGAGATTGAGACCAGCCTGGCCAACATGGTGAAACCCCGTCTCTACTAAAAATACAAAAATTAACCGGGCATGGTGGTGCATGCCTGTAATTCCAGCTACTCAGGAGGCTGAGGCAGGAGAATCTCTTGAACCCGGGAGGTGGAGGTTGCAGTGAGCTGAGATTGTGCCACTGTACTCCAGCCTGGTGATAGAGCGAGACACAATCTTAAAAAAAAAAAAAAAGCTCAATTTCTCCATCGAATGGGGACGCTTCTGAGAAAATTGTTTGCTCAATCTGTTCAAGTTGTTCTGAAGAAATAATTTCCTTAGTGAGTGGGTGATCAGGACTTGGTATGGCCACAGGCTCTCTCAGGAGATGGATGTATCTATGAACCACGGGCTGACTATTTCTCTCCTGTAGAGTGGAAGGTGCTGATGCTCTTTCACAACTGCTCGGACTATACAGATGTGATTTAACTGATGATGTCACAATAGTCTATTATAAGTAACCTTCACTATCTGGGTTGGAAGATCCTCTTCTAAGATGATTTCTTCATTCACACATCTGGCGCCTGGATTGAGATGTTTGAAGGACAGGCTCCTCTGGGACTGTCAACTGGAGCTGTCAACATGCCCTTTCAAGATGGCAGCCTTGAGACTCAAAGTTGAGTGTTCCTAGTAAACTAGGGTCATACTCATGGCCTTTTATGACCTAGCCACAGAAGTCACAGCGTATCTCTTCCACTACAGTCTGTTGGTGAAAACAGTCACAAGCCTGTCCAGATTCAAGGAGAGAGAACCTAGATATCACCCAACAATGAGAGAAGTATCAAAGAAATATGGCCATCTTTACAAACCACTACAGCATTATTTTGTCTCTAAATATTTATATTAGTTTCTATTGCTTCCATAACAAATTACCACAAATGTGGAGGCTTAAAACCACATAAATTATTCTCTTACAGTTCTGGAGGTCAAAAGTCTGAAATGGGCCTCACTGGGCTAAAACCAAGCTGTTAGTGGGGTGGCAATTGTTTTTGGAGGCTGTAGGGGAGAATCCAATTTCTTGCCTTTATTGGCTCTTAGAGGCTGCCCACATGGGTTGGCTATAGTGGGCAATGGATAGTCCAGTTCTTCTCACATTGTGTCAATCTGATACTGACACTCCTTCCTCCCTTATAAGGATCCTTGGGATTATGCTGGGCTTACTCAGATACTCCAGGATATTCTCCCGATCTCAAAGTCAGTGATTAGCAACCTTAATTCCTTCTTGCTGTGTACAGGTCTCAGGGATTAGGATGCGGACATTCTTTTGGGGGAAATGTTATTCTGACTACCACAATATTTCAGTGTGTATCTTTAAAATAAGGACTTTAAAACCCCACACAATCAAAATACCGTTACTTATTTGCCGTCTGTGTATTCTCCTCAGTCTGTTCATGTTTTTTGCTCATTTTCTAACTGAATGGTACATTTGCTTACTTTCGAGTTTTGAGAATTATTTATATATTCTGAATACAAGTCCTTTGTCAATTAAGTGGTTTACAATTACTTTTTCCCAGTCTGTAATTTGTCTTTTCATTCTCTTGACAAGGTCTTTTTGAACAGCAAGATTTTAAAATTTTGATGAAATCTAACGTGTTGCTTTTTTCTTTTATGGATTATGCATGCTTTTGGTATCAAATCTGAATTTTTTTTTACCTAGTCCTAGGTCCTAAAATTATTTTTCCTATTTATTTTATTTTATTATTTTTTTTAAGACAGAGTCTGGTTCTGTCACCCAGGCTGGAGTGCACTGACGCAATCTTAGCTCACTGCAACTTCCACCTCTTGGGCTCAATTCTTATTTTTTTCTAAATGTCTTGTCTTACATAACACACATGTCCCAGTTTATTTGACTTCTCCAACTTTAATGGGAGTTTGAATCACCCTGGTCATGAAGTCTATGATCCATTTTGAGTTAATTTTTGCACGAGGTGTGAAGTTTATGTTGAGATTTGTTTTTTGGTCTTTGACGTCCAATTGCTCAGGTACTATTTGTTAAAAAGGCTATCTTTCCATTATTTTTTCCATAAATGTTTGGTAGAACTTGCTTATGAAGCCAGCTAGGTATGAAGATGTTTTCTAATAAAGGTTTTTAATTATTGATCTGATTCCTTGGTAGAAATAAAACCATTCATATTTTCCGTATCTTCTGGTAACACATTCTTGTGTCAATAAATTATATTCTTAATAAGGGAGAAAAATACTCTAAAGCACTAGCAAAATTTAGCAAGCATGCATCAGCCTGAGCAGGCGAAGTAGACTCGGGTTTGGATTTTGAGGGTGCTTGATAAAAGGAGTTGGAATATAAGCCTCTATAAGAGACAACTTACTGACTTGGGAGTATTCTTTCTGGGTATCAGCTGTAACCTCTTGACAAGGACCCAGGGGTTGGTACAGATTTGTTGCCAGAAAGGCTCCAGAAGCCTGAGAAAGCAATGGCTCATGCTGAGTGAAGTTAAAATACCCGAATTGCCATGACAGATGGAGAAGGAACGGATTAAAAGAGTCATAGAAGTGGTCATGCTGGAGTGGATACATTACGGAAGACCAGAAGACTCATAGATTATGTTCCATGGGAATGCACTCTTCACCAAAGCCACCAGGACTCCCTGGTAAGAGGAGCACCAGCATCTCTAAGAAGTTAGTGGTCCAGCCTTCTTTATAGACTAGGGCTGATGGTAAAAGTGACTGTCACAAAACTTGGCCCATTGATAGCTCTCTCTTCTTGAAGCGGTGGGGCCCTCTCTCCTTGAAGCAGTGAAGCTCTCTCACCTTGAAGCAGTAGAGGCTAGGTAGCAGCATTTAACAAACAAGCCAAGGGGTTCTAAATATCACTATAGCCAGCAAGGTTGGAGTGACAATCAAGGGGTCTTGACCCATGGAGAGTTGTGGCAATGGTTAATAGAACAAGCATCCCTAGAGGGAAGATGAAGTGAAAATCTCTGAAACTGTCCCCTTCTCCCAGGAAAAGAGAGTAGATTAGAAACAATATTGCAATCTAGTGGAGGGGATGGTGGAAACTAATGCCACCATTAAGGATATAAAAAATGCAAGGAAAATGGTTGTTATCATATCTATTTAGTTTGCAAGTCTGGCTTCTGCAGAAACTGGATGGATATTAGAGAATGACTGTGGAACACTGTGAGCTCAACCAGGTAGTAGCCTGATTGCAGCTTCTATAACCAGGTGCTGACTCATGCCAGGTATTAAGTACATGTTATGTACTTTGATTTGATTGATTGATTTGTTATGTACTTTGATTGATTTGGCAAATGCATTCTGTACCATAACAAGTAGGAAAGAGGATAAGAAAAAGTTCCCATTCACGTGAATGGAAAATATTCATTTACAGTTTTCCCTTGGACTGTTAACTCTCATCTTCTGCATACTATAGTCTGAAGAGATCTGAATTTTCGTGTATCTCTCAAAACAACACAGTGATCCGTTACATGGGTGACATCCTGCTGATAGGGCATGATAGACAAGAAATGGCCATATGTTGGACACCATGTAAGACATATGTATTCTGGCTGGGTGCGGTGGCTCCTGCCTGTAATCCCAGCACTTTGGGAGGCCAAGGCGGGTGGATCGCCTGAGGTTGGGAGTTCAAGACCAGCCTGGCCAACATGTAGAAACCCCATCTCTACTAAAAATACAAAATTAGCCGGGCATGGCGGTGCATGCCTGTAATCCCGGCTACTGGGGAGACTGAGGCAGGAGAACCACTTGAACCCGGGAGGTAGAGGTTGCAGCAAGCCAAGATTGTGCCATTGCACTCCAGCCTGGGCAACAAGAGCAAAACTCCATCTCAAAAAAAAAAAAAAAAAAAAAAAAAAAGAAGAAGAAGAAAGAAAAAGAAAAAGAAAAAACATGTATTCCATGAGGTGGGAGATAAATCTTATAAATATTTATGGACTTGTCATTTCAGCAAAGGTTTTATGGGTTCAGTTGTCAGGGGCATACAGGGATATCTCCTTTAAAGTGAAAAACAAATTAACGTAATATATTAGCACAAGGATAAGAAAATAAACCATTGGAACAGAACAGGAATTCCAAAAGCAGACCACACGTGTATGGATCCAACATGGCACCGCAAAACAAAGGGAAAATGATAATTGTGATGTTTAATTTTACATGTCAACTTGACTGGGCCATGAGGTACCCAGACATTTGATCAATCATTACCCTGGGTGTTTCTGTGAGGGCATTTTTGGATGAGATTTACATTGAAATCAATAAACTGAGTAAAGCAGATTGCCTTCTCTAATGTGGTGGGCTTCATTCAATTAGTTGAAGGTCTGAATAGAACAAAAAGGCTGACCCTCCTGCCTGTAAGAGGGAATTCCTCTTGCCTGATTGCTTTCACACTGGGACATGGGTTTTTCTCCTGCCTTTGAACTTAAACTGAAACATCATCTCTTCCTGGGCCTTAAGCCTGCCCATTCTCAGGCTTTGAACTCAAACTGGGACTACACTAGCAGCTCTCCTGGGTCTCCAGCTTGCCAGCTCACCCTGCAGATCTTGGAACTTGTCAGCCTTCATAATTAAATGAGCCAATTCTCTAATTTCTTATTTTGTATACACACACCATTGGTTCCGTGTCTCTGGGGAATCCTGACTTATACAATGGTCTTACCAATGAGTTGCCAAGGTCCATTGGGTATTCATGTGGCAAAAAATAAATCTTGAACCCTTCCTCACACCAAACATAAAAATCAACTCCAGATGGATTGTAATTTAAATATTAATGCTAAAACAATAAAGCTTCTACAAGTTAACAAAGGAGGATATCTTTATTGCCTTAGGATGGGGAAGATTTCTCGTTAGATCACAAAAGGCCTAACTGTATATAAAAGATTGAAGCATGTGACTCTATTAAAAGGAAGAACAATTGTGAAAATCCATTAAAGCATTCTGCTCTACCAAAGGAGGCTGTGACCACTCATTTCTGAGAAATATCTGTCATGTGAAAACATAATCACATGATTATGCATAATCCTAAGCATAATCCCTGGGTGCTTCCAACTCCTAGTCACCCATGTGGAGATACAACTTCCCCATAAGCACCTCAATCAACAAGTGAACCACTCGTTTGTGTACCCTAAACCTTTCAAGTAACCATAGGCAACCCTGGGCTGAGAACTCACATGACACCACCATAGTTAAAATGTCTTGCATCAGCACCTCCAATGTTCCCATGGTCCAGGGCTGCCTATAAAAAGGAGAGATGACAGCTCATACCCCAGAAGGAGGCCAGGAGTTGTGAATTTCCAAGCCCCAGCTTGCTCTGACCACTTCTTTGCCTGCCCAGCATCATGAAGGGCCTTGCAGCTGCCCTTCTTGTCCTCTGCACCGTGGCCCTCTGCTCCTGTGCACAAGGTGAGTTTGTCATCCACGTGCTTTGATGGCTCCCTGGGCAGAAGTCAGGCCACATCTTCCAGGTGCTGTGGCCTGAAAACCCCCGTGTGAAATTAGGGATCCTCCAATGGGGTTTCAAAGTGACTTCATTGTTTTCTTCAAGAAGGTTGAAAAGCAGTCTATCGATCTGGGCGGCAGGATGGGAGTCAGAGAAGTTTTATCCTACTGAGATAAATGAGATGGTTGAAGTCTAATTCACTGGGTTATTAGCATGAGGTAGAATCTAGGTCTATTTAGTTCTCTGGTGCTGGTAAGTTTTACAATGACCTCAGCAGTCTCCTAGAGTTCAACCCCTTGGGTAACATAAAAGATGTCTATACTCTTCTCAGCTATCTATGATTTAATCGATTAGAAAAAAAAATTTCCCAAGGAGAGTTAGGAGAAAGGAATAGATTATTCAGAGAGCTTGATTCCCTGTAGGGTAAAATAAAGACTAAAATGGAGATAAGACTTGGGAAATTAAGGAGAAACAAACAAGAAGCCAGAGTATTTCCAGCTTTCTTTTCCTGCAGGCCTCAACTCTGAGCTGTGCTGTCTCCCTTTGCTCCTTTGTGACCCGCCTGGGCTTCTTCTCCTGAGCAACTCCCATTGCCCTTGTTCCCTCAGATTAGATTCATACCCCATGCATCTGCTGCTTCTCCTACACCTCCCAGTAGATGCACTGCAAATTTTTGGTTGCCTATTATAAAACCAGTGGTGAGTGGTCTTAAAATTAAAATCCTATATTTTAATTACTTTATACTGTCAATATTCATTTAATTTTCATCACATATTTGCTCTTCCTGTTCTCTTAAATTCTTCTGCATCTCTGAGCTCCATCTGCAATCACTTTTCTTCTGCCTAAAGGAATCCTCTTAGTATTTTTGTAACTGTGGGTCTTCTGATAGTGAAGTCTCCATTTTTAGCTTGCTTGGAAATGTCTTCCTTTTACCTTCATTTTACCTACACACTGGATATTAAAGTCCATATTAGCTCCCACCTCCTACTTGTGCTTACGTGCTCCTTGTCCCTTGTCCCGTGGGTTGTCTCCTCCATATGCCCTATCTGCAGACAGAAGGACTGGTGCTCGCATTACGCCAGGGCAAGAGCACTGGCTGCTGGAGTCAGCAAATTTGCAGTGGATCTGGAGAAACATAACAGAGGCAGGAGACAATGGGGTGCCTTAACTGTGAGGGAATCGGCATCCAGAGCCTGAGAAAAACCAAGTAAACTTCTCCACCCTTGAAAAGGGACCAGCAAGAAGTTGATGAAGACCTCACTGCTCAGGGCTGTGGAGTAGGGCACAAAAGGAACTAAGGAAGTCATTTATCCTTGACTTTGAACGTTTCTTTTAAATCTCTGCCTCTGTCTTACTCTCACTCCCTTGCTCCCTCCTCAGGGAGTATAGCTCTTGAAACGCTGGCCTGTGTTCCATCTCTTTTGGGTAGGAACTTCTTTCAGTCTACAGAGACTTTTCCCAGCAAGAGACCCTCTTCTGTAAATCGCTCTAGGGGTAGAGCTTCTCGGTAGAACTGAAGGAACTCTGCCACTTCCGCACCCTAGGAACCAACTAGACCCAGAGTTTGCATTTTGTGAATGACTGAGTTAGGCCTCAGTTCTCCCAACTAAAAATGGGTTCTAGCCCTCTCCTGCCTTTCAGATCTAAGTTAGATATCTAAGTCCTCGGAAGATAGCCCAGAACATTTTGAAACCTTTTGTGAAGTTCTTTGATTTTACTTAGAGGATCTTAATCCACAAGAATTAAGTGATTATGGCTTAAAAGTCTGCCCAGAGCATAGGCAAACAACTCTAAAATGAAGAAAGGACAAGGGTCAAGAGAGTCTCATGGGACAGATGAGACTTGTGAGCTGATGGCCATGGAGAGGAGATGGAGGGTACCAAAGAAGACCTGTTCAGTGTTGGGCAGGCAGAGGAGTGTAGGCAATGCCAAGACAGGACTGGGCACTTGCTGCCGCCTACATCCTTCTGGGGTCCAAGCCATGCCTCCAACCCTTTACAGGCAACTCTAAACCATGAGGAGCTGCAGCCTGGGATGACCAGAGGGGAAGATGTTAAGTGCATGGTGTTATGCTCTGAGTTGTACATGTTGGGGTACTTTGGGTCCCCCAGGGGTTTAGGACATACAAGAGCAACTCAGCTGCTCACTTGTTGGGCCTGAATGTGCAGAAATGTTTTTAACAGTGAGAGAAGGTGAGATGTTAGTGTTGAAGTCATACATACATGGAGAGATCTTCAGATTAACACTTCCTCCACAGAGCAGATGTCTAATGCTGTGCTGCAGCTCCTCTGACCATATGGTGTGACATAAATGGTGATGCCACAGCGTTCCGGGCAGCACAAGTCACACTTAAACCACACCCTGGGTGAAAAGGACCATTACGTCGTGTTAATCGGAGTGCTTCTAAGAAATGGTTAACTCATGAGGAGGAAGTCAAGAATTGGTGTCACTAAGAGGCCAAGCTTAGCAGGTACCTTCTATCAGGAACAGATCTATTTGTGAATGGCACCATGGTCATTTCCCCCTATGGAACAGATATTTCTAGTGTTGTGTTTCCATTGCACAGAAGTGACATGTAAGATGACACCCCAGAATCTTAAGTAGTTCGCGTTGTGTTTGATCCAGACCCAAATGGACAAAATGGAATAGGGAAAGTCTGGACTATGGGAATAACAAGAATGATGGGGCCAGGCTTTTAACCACTGTTTGATTTATCGAACATTCATAGGTCCCTACAATATGCCATCATTGGGTTTGACACTGGGTAATAGACATGAATATGCATTACATATGGGGTGTCTATATAGATCAGGAGCCTTAGATACCCTTATTTTTTCACCCAGGAAACCTACAGCTAGGAAAATATCCTATAGAAATAACCTCACTTATGGAGAAAGTTTTTTGCATACAGATGTTTGGCATGATTTATAACAATGAAAAATTGGCCAGTTGCAGTGGCTCACAGCTGTAATCCTAGCACTTTGGGAGGCCAAGGCAAGTGGATCACCTGAGGTCAGGAGTTCGAGACCAGCCTGGCCAAAATGGTGAAACCCCATCTTTACTAAAAATACAAAAATTAGCTGGGTGTGGTGGTGCATGCCTGTAGTTCCAGCTACTCAGGAGGCTGAGGTAGCAGAATCGCTTGAACCTGGGAGGTGCAGGTTGCACTGAGCTGGGATCACACCACTGTACTCCATCCTGGGCAACAGAGTGAGACTCCATCTGAAAAAAAAAAAAAAGAAAAATTGAAAACAACCCACATATGTTACAGTAGTGCATAATAATATTAATGTACTAGGCTTGAGTAAATTAGGCAGTTCTTAAAAATACTGGAATGATGTGGAAAAGTCTTTTAATGTTAAGTACAGTCATGTACGGCATAGCAATGCTTTGGTCCATGACAAACTGCATATATTATACAGCGGTGGTCCCATAAGATTATAATTCTGTCTTTGTACTATACCTTTTCTATGTTTAGATATGTTTAGATATGCGAATACTTAACATTGCATTACATTTGCCTACAGTATTCAGTACAGTGGCATGCTGTGCAACTGTATAGACTAGGAGCAACAGGCTGTACCATGCAGCACAGGTGTATGGCAGACTACACCATCTAGGTTTGTGTAAGTCTCTGATATTCCCACAATAACAACACGGACTAATGACAAGTTCCTCAGATGTATTCTTGTCATTAAGTGATGCATGGCTGTATAAATAAAAAAATACAAAATTAAAACCTGCATCATGACAACAGTAATGTCTTCCCCCACCAGACACAGTAAAAAGAAGGAAAAAAGCAAATGAGCAAACAGTACTATCATAAGCCTAGGAAAAACCTGCACTGGAAAGAAATACACCAAACTGTGTGTGTGTGTGTGTGGTTTTTTTTTTAAGTGGCTGGGTTTGGGTACTAGAATTTTTCCTACCTTCAATGAAATTTATTTTTTCAGATTTTGCATCAGAATGCATATATGCCACAATAGGGAATGTAGAAAAAAACTCTCACATTCTTGCCTCCATTTGCCTGCTGCCTACCCACCTTTGAGATCCTAAATGAGTTTTTATTCTTTTCTGTATTTTATATGTTTTCAAAATTAGCTTTACTACTTTTCGGTGTAATCTATAGTTCACATGACAAATCATATAAAAAGCTATTTGAAATAAAAACACTAGTAACATTGCTCTTCCTGTACTCCTATGAGACCGCCTCGTATGCTTGTGGATGAGACATTGTGAGGATGTGATGACTGAGAAAGCAGCAGCCATTTTGTGACCACGAGGTGACAAGCTCAAATAAGAAAAGCCAACGAAATGATGAGGGAAGGGGAGATGTTTTAAGAAGCCTGAGTTCTTGATGACACAATTGAGCTGTTGAACAAACTTGGGGAGGACTACCTGTTTAAATTTATTTCTTTATCTATTTATTTACTTGAGACAAGGTCTCACTCTACTGCCCAGGCTGGAGTGCAGTGGCATGATCAGAGCTCACTGTAGGCTTGACTTCCCGGACTGAAGCAACCCTCCTGCTTCAGCCTCCAAAGTAGCTGAAACTACAGGCATGCCCAGCTACTTAAAAAAAATTATAGAGACAGGTTCTCACTATGTTGCCCAGGTTGGTCTCACATTCTTGGGTTCAAGCAGTCCTCCCACTTTGGCCTCTCCAAGTGCTGGGATTACAGGCATGAGCCACCATGCCTGGCTCTGATTTATTTACTTTTTCAGTTTTAAGGACTAATTATTATTACAAGAGGTGAATATGCCATACTTTATTTAATTGTACATCATCTTTTAATTGTTACAAATAAGCTGTGACAAACACTTTGTTCATCTTTATGTTTATATCCGTAGGACAGATCCCTGGCAGAGCACCTTGCTGATCAAAGAGTAACAACTCTTTAAGGCTCATCATTCCTATTAGCCGCCAGTTAACCCAGCTAACTCAGGGACTGGCATATTATAGAGGTTCAACAAGCCAATGTCTGATAGGCCAACCTCAACCTCGCCCCTCCTGTAGCACTTCCCCAGTTCTGCTGTCTCCATCCAGGGCACGCGTTTCTCTGGGGTTGTGCTTCTCATGATTTTCTGGCATTATCGTCCGTGGCACATCTATGCTGTTGGAACAGCTGGGGAGGCTATCAGAAGGTTCCGCTCCATGGGAAAAAGACTTTATCTACAGATCTGCCCTTGGTAGAAGGCACCAGCTAACCCAGTCTCAGGGTGACGCCAGCATCTCACCTCCTCTCACTGTGGAAACCATTTCCTCACCAAGGGAGCGACTGAACCATTTTTGCAAATAACCTGAACCTTTGTGGTGAGGCTCTCCTGGTTTGTGCAATGCACAGCATGACACCAATATCATGATGAAAAAATTTTCCCCTTCAAAGAGGATAAGGAAAAAAACTAATGGGTACTAGGCTTAATATCTGGGTGACGAAATAGTCTGTATAACAAACTCCCATGACATGAGTTTACCCATGTAACAAGCCTGCACTTGTACCCCAAACTTAAAAGTTTAAAAAATGAAAAAAGAAAACAAAATTCCTCCTCAGTCTCCCCAAGTTTATATCTTCTAATATCCCAAGGCTGCCTGTACAGAGAAGAGATGGCTGAGACCCCAGAAGGAGGCAGCAGCTACAAGTCCTGAGTTCAGCTCTTCCCGGCCACCATGTGAACTCACACTGTGCTCAGCATCCTGGGGACCCCCGCAGCAGCCCTTGCTGTCCTTTTCTTCACTGACGCCTTCTGCCCTCAGACCCGCTCTGCCCCATGTGAATTTGTCTTTTGCTCTTGTGCCCCCACTGTCTGGCCATGCCTTGGACCCCACTGCCCAAGTCTATCCCTGAGACCTCCAAGTAGAGAACTTCAGAGGGATTTCAGGGACCATTTCCCGAGGAGGATTTTTCTTCCTAAGAGGTTTCAGCAACTCTATTCTCCTGCTCTGGGAGACAGAAGGAGAGTGAGTGAGTCCCATTCTATGGATGAGAAAATGGAGGCCCATGGGGATTTTGACAAGATCAGGTCCAACTGGTTCTCAGTGGTGGGGCCTTGGCTCTCCTTATGAACTCAGATGGAACTCCCCAAGGAGAGATGGGATGGAAAATAGTTTGTTCAGAAAACTAAATTTCCAGTAAAGAGACATAGAGACCCAGAACCAAGACAGAGAATGAGCAATACCAAGAGAAAGATGCAGAAATTAAAATATCAGGGGAAAGAAGAAATGCCAGCTTCCTTCTGGATCTCTTTGTCCCCACATCCCCACCCCAAGCAGTGATGTCTCCCAGTTCTTCCTGACTCTCAAGGAAAGGGACCAGGAGCAGCTGGCTTGCCTTGTGAACAATGACTTGGGATCTTTCTGTCCTATCTCCTGTAGTGGGTACCAAGAAAGAGTTCTGCTGCCTCGTCTATACCTCCCGACAGATTCCACAAAAGTTTATAGTTGACTATTCTGAAACCAGCCCCCAGTGCACCAAACCAGGTGTCATGTAAGTGCCAGTGCTCCTGCCCACCCCTCGGGAGGGAGGCTGGGAGGTCTGGGGTGAGGTCCCCTCAGAGTACTCAGCTCTCTAAGGCCCATCAAGGAGAAGGACTCCAGGGGAGGCCCCTGCAGTGTTTTCTGACCTGGCCTGGGGCCTGCAGAGTCCTGAAGAGCCTGCCCCTGGGCAGAGGGAAGAGAGCAGACATGACAAGAGGAAGTTTGCTTCCTGAGGAATCCCATCCGAGACACTTGGGGAAGGCCTGCAAACCCCGAAGTTAAGGCGAAATTTTACTGGCGTGAGGACAAGCCCTGAGATGCCTGGGACATAGAAGGATGCAGAGGCCATAGGATTCCCCTGATGAATTCGTCAGTTCTTAACTCTTCCTCCCTTCTCCACAGCCTCCTCACCAAGAGAAGACGGCAGATCTGTGCTGACCCCAACAAAAAGTGGGTCCAGAAATACATCAGTGACCTGAAGCTGATTGCCTGAGGGGCCCGGAAGTTGCGAGGACCCAGTGACCTTGGTGGGCCCAGGAGGGAGCAGGAGCCTGAGCCAGGGCAGTGACCCTGCCACCCTGGAGGCCACCTCTTCTAAGAGTTCCGTCTGCTATGTCCAGCCACGTTAACTAACGTTAATCTTAGTTTATGCATCATATTTCATTTTGAAATTGATTTCTATTGTTGAAGTGCATTATGAAATGAGTATTTTCTCTGACATCTCATGACATTGTCTTTATCACCCTTTCCCTTCAACTCTTTGCACATTCAATGTGTGGATTAATCAGTGTGATCAGCTTTCTCAGCAGACATATGTTTCAAATGACAAATGCTTATTGAATGGTTTTGCTCAGCATCACCTTTTAATATATTGGCAGTACTTATATAAAAGGTAAACCAGAATTCTCATTGTGACAACTCTATTGATTTGGTTTCACTAATTGGAATCACAGATTGACAGGAATTCTGGGGGAGGAGTAGGGAAAATATGAAAAGGGGCAGAAACCATAAGATAGGGACCGAGCACTTCTACGGTCATACCAGACGTTTCCGTGGAGATATTTTCCTGAAAAGTTGAAACAGACACCATTATTTTATAAACCACATTGTAACTGAAATGCAATAGAAAAATTTTCTACTGAAATGAATATCAAGATGACACTGCAATGCATATTTATGTACACAAGCTCATTTTCATAAACGAAGCTTTCCTCAGAATGATGGCTAACATCTGTTGAGGACTTACCAAGTGCTGGGTTTTGGGGTAAGTACTTACATTAGTGAAAGTCTGGGAAATGCCACCCACAGTCTAGCAAGGACTCCTTACCTGGAAGTTGGCTGAACGCCTTGGTCATGTTATCTTTGTTCCCCACTCTGCTTTTGGGGAGGATGTTTTCCAAGTCTATCTGACATGAGGCTTGGGGCTGGGTGGCCGGAGTTAGCAAATAAAAATACAGAATGGATACTTATTTAGTGTAAGCATATCCCATGCAATATCTGGGACCTACTTGTACAAAAAATGATTTGTTCTTTACCTGAAACTCAAATTTAACAGGGTATCTTAAACTGTATCTAGCAATACTCCGAAGAAGGAATACCGCTTATGGAGGTGTCTGTTTCCTGTTGGAGATGTCTATTGATTGGCTTAAATGTAGAACAGGGCTTCTCAACCTTGAATTCACATTAGAATCACTTAGGAGAGCTTTAAAAAAGTCCAGTGCCAGGGCCTCACCTCCAAAGTTATGAATTTAATTGGACTGATGTGGGGCCCAGCATCAGTGATTTAAAAACTCCCCAGGAGATGTTAATGCACAGCCGAGTTTGAGAATCACTATTGGTGTGCGGTCATAGGCTGTTTTTAGCCAGCATTAGGGTTTCAGAGGCAATGCAACTTTCTTCCAGTTTTTGAAGACATCTGATCTAGTTATTTTTGGTTCATTCCATTGGACGGTTAATCATAAGCAGCAAATCTATCAGATACAGTTATTTCTAGAACTGGGTTTTTAACACGTCTCTTCCAGCACAGCACTGGGAGCTCTGTGGTCATCCCTTCCACCGCCCGCCGGTTCCCCGTTGTATTAACTCCACATTGCCCCCTGCTGGTGAAACAATGCCACAGGCGTGAAGGCTGCCCTCTTTAGCTCCCTGCCTCTGATGAATACAGCTGCACCTTCACGAAGAGCACAGCTGTTCATTGTGATGGTTCATGTTATGCGACAACTGGACTAAGCTAAGGGATACCCAGATAGCTGATAAACATCGTTTCTGAGTGTGTCTGTGTGGTGTTGCAGAAGAGATTAGCATCAGAACACTAAAGAAGATCTGCCCTCACCAATGCAGGCAGGCATCATCCACCTGAGGTCCCGAATAGAACAAAAAGGCCGAGGAAGGGTGACTTTGCTGTCTGCGTTTGAACTGGGACATCCATCTTCTCCTGCCTTCTGACATCCACGCTCCTGATTCTTGAGTCTTCAGACTCAGACAGGGACTTGTACCATCACCTCCCCTTCCTGACCCCTTCTCAGGTCTGTGAACTTGGACCAGGACTGACAACTTCGGCTGCCCTGGTTCTCAGGCCTTTGGACCAAATCACACCACTGGCTTTCCTGTTGTTCTCCAGCTTGCAGATGGTAGGACTTCTTGGCTTCCATAATTGTGGGAGCCCAATTCCCCTAATAAATATCTCGGGGTATATATATATATAAACATTGGTATCCAATCTATATCTTTAGATAGAAATAGTCTATTGTTTCTGTTTTTCTGGATAACTGACCAATACATTCATTTTATCATCAAGATAAATATTTACAAGGTGAGATCTGAGAAGGAGGTGGATTGGGCTGCTTCAGGACCTGCTTTCCTGTCCTGCCTAATCTCTCACCTCCTCATTTTTGCTGATATTAACATTAGCTTGGAGTGGAGCACTCTGCTCTTCTAGTCTGCAAGCTCCAGATCACTGGATTCTTACATAGCTTGGTTTTCAGGCAGCAAGCAGAAAGTACATTTCTTTAAAAAACTACTTTTTCCTCCCTTCTCTGCTATCAGATGAATCAGTTTCGAAGTAAGTTAATTTCTTTCTTAATGGGCCTTATGAAGACTGATGCAAGAAATAGTCTCCAATACCCTGAATTTTCCGTTTTGATAAAACTTTGGCTCGAAGATGGCCTTAGAATATATAACAGGCCATGGGGGTAACCGGTTGTTTTGCTAACTAGAGGTATTCCCCACTGACTTTGACCTTAGCTACTGCCCTCAGCCAGTTCCACATTTGGGGACCTATACTTACAACACTGCAGTCCATGTTAGTTAGGGATGGTTTAAGTCACAGTGTCAGAAAAATAACTCAATCTGGCTTAAATGATAAAGGGAATTTGTTAGTTCACATAACTGAAGCTTCAAGAAATAGAACTAGTTGCAGGCAAAACTTGATTCAGTGGTTCTTGTTTCACTGTAGACTATACACGTCTTTCTGAATTTCTGATCTGCCTACATTTGAAAGCGCCATCCTAGAACGAAGTTACTATATTCATCCTAGTTACTCTATTGGCAGAATAGTTTCTGGAAACTTCCAGAGCAAATTGGGAAGACAATGTCTGTATCTTCATATTTTGAGTCAAGAGCCTGAGTTCCACTTTTATTGATCTGGCTGGCTTGGATTAAGAGCCCATCTCTTAACCCAGGGGTCAGCAAACTATGGCCATTGGGCCCAATTAGACCTACTACCTGTTTTTGTATGGCCTGCAAGCTAAGAAGTTCTTATATTTTAAGTGATTGAAAACACCCAAAAGAAGAATATTTTGAGAAATATGAAAATTGTATGAAATTTGAGTTTTAGGGTCCATAAAACAGTTTTATTAGAATGCAGTTGGGCTCATTTGTTTGTGCATTGTTTATAGCCCACAGTCTAGCAAGGACTCCTTACCTGAAAGGAATCGTATTTTCATACGACAAAGCAGAGCTGAGTAGTTGTGAAAGAGACTGTATAACCCACAAAACCTGAAATAGTTACTATTTAGTCCTTTACAGAGCAAGTTTGCCAACCTATATCTTAATTTGTCTTTGTGGCCAGGGAAGTGGATTTGCTGATTTGTATGAGCTGACCAGTGTCTATAATAAGCAATGTTGATGGACTCAAAACCACACAGACTATCAGAGGGGTTGCTTTTCCAAATAATCGTTTAAGGATGAAAGAGAAAGAAAGAGAGAAAGACGTTGGGACCCAACTGGTATCTACCAAATGTATGTAACTTTCTCATATTAATTCTGTCTTGATATGTGCAGATGACCAATCCCTTGCCTGTGATTACATCATACCAGACATGTTCTTCCCAAACTGGGAGTTCAGTCCAGACTCTCCTGTTATATACCAGTTGTCTTAGGGATTTTCTTACTTTATTCAACATTATACTCAATTTTTACATTAATAATGCAGTAATAATATACTCCTTTGCCATTCTGTATTTTCCTGTACAATAATAATCATTATTGTCATTATTATTTTTTGAGACAGAGTTTTTGCTCTTGTCGCCCAGGCTGGAGTGTAATGGCATGATCTCAGCTCACTGCCACCTTTGCTTCCTGGATTCAAGTGATTCTCGTGCCTCAGCCTCCTGAGTAGCTGGGATTATAGGCACGCACCACCATGCCCAGCTGATTTTTGCATTTTTTAGTAGAGACAGGGTTTCACCATGTTTGCCAGGCTGGCCTTGGACTCCTGACCTCAGGTGATCTGCCCACCTTGGCCTCCCAAAGTGCTGGGATTACAGGCTTGAGTCCCTGTGCCTGGTCTTTCCTGAATTATTTTACTGCTTTTGTAAAAGGATTTAGATTGAGATATACCCTGTTGCCCTGCAAATGGTGGCTAGTTCCCAAATCCGAGACTAAGTTTTCACTATAGACTTTATATTCTAAACTAAGTCACTAACAACTGGGGCCAGACAATCCTTCCAGGGCACTGTAGACGTAAGAAGAGGAAAGAAAGTGGCCAGCCTAGTGGGTTCCACCTTTGTGAAGGAGAGGTCATTACTTCTAACTGCTCTTGAAGCCCGGTGAAGGGGTCTCCAGAGGGTAACTTGTACAAACTGGAAGTGCCTGCAAACAAGGCAACTCATTTTCCAGCTGGATGTCAGCTTACACAGTGAACCTCATAATTTGCCTGAGCCAAAATGAGCAGGGGAGAAGAAAACAGGAGATAGGAACCAAAGCAGGGAAAAGGATTGTTGGAGGCTGCTCTCCCACCACATGGAATGAGCTTTCCATTGGCCGAGTGATCTTGCGGGAGGGAGCTGGGCTCGAGCCATCCTCCCATGACACTCTACAGAGGTCGAGGGAATCACATGTGCCATTTTGTCTGGGAAATGATCCAGTTTATGCCAGTTGTGCCAACATAATTATTAACAGTATCCCCTTTGAGTCTTAAAGTGCTCATCCTACCAACAGGAGATCCACTGCTTAGCTTACAAGGGTCTTAACAGCAGTAGCTGGTGCGGTGGTCTCAGGGCTGCTGTCTACAAAGGCCCCTGGTTGTGTGGGCAAGAAGGTGCTGAAAGGCAGTCTGCCCATCACCTGTAAGGTCTTGCACTTGCACGGGGCTAGGTGTGCTCCACGGTGCTTTTGTGTAACATGCTCAACGGTGTCTTCCAGGCCAGCAAAGGCCCAGGGTATGCTGCCAGTGGTGTGAGCAGAAGAGAGGTGAAAGATGTTGGGCCAGGGTGGCATCTCTCACCTAAGAAGCTATGCAGAGAGAGGACCCTCAGGAATGCCCATCCATCTGAGGAAAATATACATGCATTGCCCATAATTTCAATATTTTAAAAAAAGATGCAGGGATAACCTAGCAGTGGGGACAGGGACTACATCTAAAAGACATTAAAATATTTTTTTTTCTCTTTTAAAAACTAAAAATAATTTCTTTTAGAGACAGGGTCTTGCTCTGTCATCCAGGCTGGAGTACAGTGGTGTGATCACAGCTCACTGCAGACTAGAACTCCTAGGCTCAAGCCATCCTCCTGCCTCAGCCTCCTGAGTAGCTAGGACTATAGCTGCACACTAGCATGCCTGCTAATTTAATTTTTTTTTTTTTTTTTGTAGAGACAGGATCTCACTGTGTTGCCCAGGCTGGTCTCCAACTCCTGGCCTCAAGTGTTCCTCTGGCCCTGGCCTCCCAAAGCACTGGGCTTATAGGTACAAACCACCACATCCGGCAACATTTTCTCTTTATATTACCCCACACAGACCACCCCCCTTCCCAATATGCCAGAGGAGTTAAAAGGAGAAGGAGAAAGGGTATCTCAGAACCAAACTAACGCTTCATCACACTCCAACTACCAGAGCTTGTTTTGCTCTGGTGGAGGGCAAGGAGAAAGGAAGAAGTAGAAATGTTATTTAAGTCAAATTTAAGATTAGAGTTCTAAACTGAAGGAATTTTAATAACTGGATGTGACCAAAACATGATGGAATCTGCCCAAGATGTTAAGGTGGAGCTGACGATTGAAGAAAAGTTAAGCATTTTATGTTTATACTCTATGACGGTAAGGATAGGATAGGTTGTACCTAGATAACAAACAAACCCCCAGTGGAATAACAAGGTAAAAGTTTTCCACTCACACAAAATCTGATGTGGGCTAGATCACTGGTTCTCAAAATTTGGTTGCATCAGAATCCCCTGGTGGGCTTGTTTAAACACAGATTCCTGGGTTCCACCCGAGACTCTGCTTCTAAGATCTCGGGTAAGGCTCAAGATTCTGCCTTTCTAATGAGGTTTCAGGTGATGCCGATGCTGCTGACCCATGAACTACACTCTGAGCAGTACTGATCCTAGAGCAGCTCTCCTCCAGGTGGTGACTCAGGAATTCAGGCGCTTCCATCCTGTAGCTATAGATTCTGGAATGAGAAAGAAGACAGAAAAGGCATACTGCTTTTAACTGTCTTGGTCCAGAAGTGACATGCTTCACTTAATCTTACAATTCATTGGCCAGAATTAGCCACAAGAGCCCAGTGCAAATGCCATGAAGGGGATCACGTGGACTATTTAGTGAACCCTACTTTGTCTGCCACTTCCCCTTAAAAAAGAGGTTAACCAGGGAAAGAGGCCCAGCCAATGTGAACTTGCAGTCTATTAGAATCTTTTGCTTTTCCTTTCCCCCTGATTATAATAGGCTGTCAGTTTAGTATTCATTTAATATACGAAGGATTTATGCAATATTCATGTTGTTGAGATGTGAACTAAATCCTAGATCTATTTGAAATATTTGAAAGTTCATGGGCCAGTGGTGTCAGTCATCAGATGTTGAGAGCCCTTAGGGGAAGAAAGCATGAGACTCTACGGCTTCATCAAGGCAGAGGTTGCTACTGTCATGATTCCGGATAATGCCCCCACACTTGCCCTAGCTGGTTTGCTATGATGGGCTAGAGGAGGAGTATCTCAAAATTGGAAGAGATTATAAAATGTTGCGTGAGAGAAGCTATGCAGGGGTGTGTGTGTGTGTGTGTGTGTGTAGAGAGAGAGAGAGAGAGTCAAAATGTACTCTTTGGATCTAGACAGGACATGTTTGTTGCCTTGATCTCTTGATACAATGGGTAACATAACAGCAGCGAACATTCCTGAAGTTCTCTGAACTACACTGAAATTTGCAAAGCTTGTCCCCTCAATGAGAGACTCAGAGCAAGTGGTTCAAGAGAACTAAGAGAGAACCAGTTTTTAGGGCAAGGCCCCAGCTTCTCAAATCTTGGTTTTTGAATTAAAAATCACATACTCATACTTATGAAAATCAAACACAAAGAATGGAAAATGAAAAGCGGAGATCCTCGTTTCTTAAAAATCATGGTTGCCAGGGAAATCACATTTAATAGGTTGAGATAGATCACATCAAATGTCCTTCTTGTGTTTATGTAAATATATATAACTTTTACCACAGTGAAATATTATTATATGTACAGTTATATAATAAATATGTGGTAATATAGAGATTGGTATAGAGATACACATACGGAATGTATATTCTATATACATAGTCTTACATTAATATCTTAGATACCTTTCATTTCAGTAGGTATATCTACTTCATTCTTTTCAGTAATTTTGTGTTTATTATGTGGCTATACCATAATGGTTTACACTATTCATCTTTTATCGAATTTATTTATATTGATTGTTTTACAAACAGAGCTGCAAACAACAGTGATGAGCTAACACTTTGTGTCTTTTTTTTTTTTTTTTTTTTGAGACAGAGGCTCACTCTGCCACCCAGGCTGGAGTACGGTGGTGCCATCTTGGCTCACTGCAACCTCTGCCTCCTGGGTTCAAGCGATTCTTCTGCCTCAGCCTCCCGAGTAGCTGAGATTACAGGTGCCTCCCACCATGCCTGGCTAATTTTTGTATTTTAGTAGCGATGAGGTTTCACCGTGTTGGCCAGGCTGGCCACCGGGAAACGATTGTAGCCGGGTTCTGCCCCTTATTGAAACCTACTCAATGTTCCCCTTCCCTAAGTAGGACAAGACCGTACCCTGCCTTTAAGGTTTATAGAATAGAAAGTGAAAACTCTTTGGGGGAAGAAAATCTTCCTGAACAGATAGCCCAGGGCATTTTGAAAATCCCTTAGGAAGTTCTCTGTTTTACTTGGGTACCTCTGTCCTTGGGCTTTGGTGATGTGGTTTGACCCCAGCCAGAGGTCAACAACAGCAAAGGCAGGAGGAAGACAAACCCATGAGAGGAGGCCCAGGAGCAGGGGGCCGTTGTGAATGAGGAGGACGTGGGGGCCCAAGAGTGTGAGCAGAGGAGGACAGGACTTGGGCGCTCAGTTGCCAGCTGTGAGGTCCGAGCTGTGTCCCCTTATCTTAAGAGGTGAACCCTGAGTCATGGGAAGATGGAAACCGGGGCTGATGAGAGAGGATGTTTTTAAGCACCGTGGTGTCTTGTTGACTCGCACATGCGAGGGGTTCTTGGTAGCCACAGGGCTCAGGGTATTTGCGAGAATAGTTCAGATGCTCACTTGTCTTAGGGCTGTTGATGGGGAAGTGGTTTCCACAGCGAGAGGAGGTGAGATATTGGTGTCACCCAGGACCACTTAGCTAGTTCCTCCTCACTAAAGCTCTATAGTCATAGTTTCCCCTGGCAGAGCAGAAACTTCTACGTTATCCCACAGCTGTGCTAACGGTGTAGACTTGACTTATGCGGTGATGCCAGGAGTCCTGAGCAGCAGAGCCCAACTTAAACCACACGCAGGTGGACAGAGCTGTATTAGAGAAGCCTGAGCTACTGAGCAATGAGAGTATAGCCAGGCTTCCAGACATCTGTTCGTTCCAGGCTTTCAGACATCCGTTCATTCCAGGCTTCCAGACCTCTGTTCATTCCAGGCTTCCAGACATCTGTTCATTCCAGGCTTCCAGACATCTGTTCATTCCAGGCTTCCAGACATCTGTTCATTCCAGGCTTCCAGACATCTGTTCATTCCAGGCTTCCAGACATCTGTTCATTCAAGAGAGATACGTGCTAAGCAAAGGACCTAAAGATGTGTTTAATATGGGTGCTGATATGCCTAAGGAACCTTGAAATAAATGTTTTTAGCCTTTGGCCAAGAGAGTCCATGTCTAGGAATCTATTCTCTATAGAAATAAATTCAAATATGGGAAAAAAGAAGAATGCATAAGTGTATTTGGTCCCCAGCATATTTATAGCAACTTAAAATTGGACCCAATTTAAATTACCTATGATATGGAAATGGCTAAGAAAATTATGGGATCTTCCCTTGATTGGCTATTAAGCAGCCTTTATGAACAATGCAATGACATGAGAAATGCTTATGTTGTGGTAAGTTTAAAAAACTCAAGATGCAAATCAGCTTATTTTAATTTTTGGGATTAACATTAAGGATGTGGTCAATCCCACATAACGTATTTTTGTGGGTGCAGTTCCCAGGAAAGAGGAGGAATAAAAACTGCAAGTATGAAGTGTCTTCTTCGCTTGCAGTCCCCTTGTCTATCTCCTGTGAAAAGACTCCCTTCTCTTCCTTAACATGGGCAATTTCTACTGAGGACTCATTGTTCTAAGAATTCTCTCATCTCCTCCTGCATCCTCAGTGCCCGATCTTTGGCTTGTATGAAAGAAGGTGGGTAGTGCTTGTGGCAGGGCCAGTTCTGTCTTCCTCAGTATTTTCTGGAGTGGGTATGTAGCCCCATTTTCTAGTGGTTACCATGACATCATGAAGACCTTATGTTTCTTTTGTCTTAGACTTGGGCGATAGTCATTCATTGGGGAACATGAAATAACACAAGTCAGCATCTTGTTAAAAATAAAGTCATTTGGCTGGTCGTGGTGGCTCACACCTGTAATCCCAGCACTTTGGGAGGCCAAGGCGGGCGAAACACGAGGTCAGGAGATTGAAACCATCCTGGTTAACACGGCGAAACCCCATCTCTACTAAAAACACAAAAAATTAGCCGGGCGTGGTGGCGGGCGCCTGTAGTCCCAGCTACTTGGGAGGCTGAGGCAGGAGAATGGTGTGTACCTGGGAGGCGGTGCTTGCAGTGAGCGGAGATCACCCCACTGCACTCCAGCCTGAGCAACAGAGCGAGACTCTGTGTCAAAAAAAAAAATAAACAAATAAATAAAAAATAAAGTCATTCAGGAAAGTGGACAACGAATAGTTTCTAATCTAGACAGCACAGGAGAAGAAATGTTTATCACACACAAAGTATTAGTGCCTGTTATATCACCAAGACAAAACTAACAGGAAAAAGACAAACACATTATAGTGAAAACATATTTTTCCTGACCAACATCTATTCTGCATGTTTCCTGATGCCAGAAACTCACATTTCCTCAGGGGAAATCCCCCTTCCCCACAATTCTCAGGCTTTAAGTTTATGTAAAATTCTTTAAACCCAAAGATTCAAGTTATGTGCCTTGATTAACTTAAGCAAATCAATGAAACCCATCCCCATAGCCACAGCGATTGGTTAGGAATTGGGTTCCGAAGTCAGTCAAATCCGAAAGGGCCTAGTGATGCTTTTTCCAGTGGGAACACAGACTCACTCTTCACAGCAGAAAATGAACAAGGATTCATGTAACACGGGCAGGTACTGGCAGCCACCCAGGGCCACTCACGGGAAAGGGAGATCAGAAAGAGAAGCAAAGAGGACTCATGAGATACCACAGGGCTGCTGCGTCCAGCCTTGCCTGGAGCTAGGGCCACCTCGATGCCCTGGAGTCTTGGAGCCACAAGGTGCGTTTACTCAAAGCCTCTTAGAGTTTGGTTTGCTTGTTTGCTTTCTGCCTGGAAACTGCCAGCATCCTGAGAGATACAGAGATCTGTATCTGTGCAGAGACACAGGGTCTGTTAAAAGTCACAGGCCCTGACTGAAGTGTGGAACTGGCTGAAACGACAAAGTAGGAGGTGACTTGGTGAGGACCTTGTGAAATGAAAGTGAGTTTTAAACCTTACATGCATCAGAATTACCTGCAGCCTTGTTAAAACACAGGTTGCTGGGCCCTGGTCCATTAAGAAAGGAAGTGGGGCTGAGAATGTGCATTGCTACCATGTTCCCAGGTGATACTCAGCATGTTGTCCTATCTGGGCACTACCTTTTGCAATCAAGGTATTGCACATGCTGGTTAAACTATGGTCTGTCTTATTTTGGTGCTAAAAGCCTGTGCCAAATACCAAGGCTGCAGCATTAAGAAATTTGATAGAAAAGATTCTGCATATTGGAATTTAGTAGCTATGTATTACATCAGTAAGGTCCTTTAAGAAAGAGTTTAGGCTTCTTTCAAATGGGCCCATCTGAAATTGAAAAAGAAGAAATGCAACTTGCTAAAAAGGCCCTTCCAGCCTGTTGACTGAGAATCCAGTAATCTGGAGACTTGAAGGGCTGTAAATGCAGAATTTTCTACTCTAAGATAAAGTTAGCATGAGCAGAGACAGGAAGATGAGAGACATAACGAAGCCAAGGGTCAAATATTCATCACTTCCACATGGGCCCAGATGCAGGCAGAGGTCTCTTGCCAAGGGCTGGGAGGTCGGGGTGACAATGGTGGTGAGGTCTGTGCTAGAAAGTCCACATCCCCGGCCGGGTGCGGTGGCTCGTGCCTGTAAGCCTAGCACTTTGGTAGGCCAATGTGGGCAGATCACAAGGTCAAGAGTTAGAGACAAGCCTGCCCAACATGGTGAAACCCTGTCTCTACTAAAAATACAAAAACTTAGCTGGGCTTGGTAGCAGGCACCTGTAATCTCAGCTACTTGGGAGGCTGAGGCAGGAGACTCGCTTGAACCCGGAAGGCAGAGGTTACAGTGAGCCGCGATCATGCCACTGCACTCCAGCCCAGGTGATAGTGGGAGATTCCATCTCAAAAAAAAAAAAAAAAAAAAAAAGAAAAAAGAAAAAAGAAAGTGCACATCCCCAACCCCAGTTAAAATCCAAATGTGAACTATGTAACTGACAACTTCTCTGCTTCTGGCTACTTGGCCCATGGAATTGATCAGAAACAAATAGTAGCCTACGGACATTAGAAGGCAGTCACATTGCCAAAGAAACCACAAGACTGGTTCCAAACAGTCGTTGATTACACAATACCTAAGGCAACCTCAGGCTAACTCACACAGATGGGAAGCCAGCAGCCTCCAGAAAGCAGATCCTCCACATTGCACATCTCAGATTGTCCATGGAGGACATTCCCTCAGGGAGGAGAGCTAGGGACTGTCAGACTGGCTGCACTGCTTAAAAATGCAATTCCCGTTCTCCCGTTCCCTGATGGGATCTTTGTTCAACTTACTCTGTTTGTTCATAACACTTGTATTTAGGGAATGTTGGGCATGATTAAACTTTGTTTAGCTTTGGGTTTCTGGGCCTTGAGAAACAATTCAGTGCAGGCAAGTGTTGTACGCACCTATATTCTCCTGAAAGCCCATAAAGAAAGAATGATGGCACCTTCACTGCATCTATGGGGACAAAAGCTGCTTGTGTGTGTGTGTATGTGTGTGTGAGTAAGAGAGAGACAGAGAGAGAGAGAGAGAGAGAGAGAGAGAACAACCTTGTCAAAAGGGCGTGCTTGTTGCTGTACCCTCATTATATGAAAGTCATCATGGCATCAAAACGCTGTAAGCCAGGCTGAGCTCGATCCTCTCTGCATCAACTCAGAATCCCGACAAGAAAGCAGTTGTGATGGATGGAATCTCACCCATCAAAGAATAGGGTACGGTGAGACCAGAGAGGTAAGCTATGCAAGCTAATCAGAAAATAACTCAAAGTTTTAAAAGTGCAGAATATAAAAAGGAAAAACCCTCATTCCTAAAAAAAAGAAAAGAAAAGAAAAGAAAAGCCTCATTTCTTCAAAGAAACAACGGTTAGCTATTTGATGCGTATCTTTCAAAATATTTGCCTATGTAAATATATATGTGTATATGGCTTTAAAAAATAAAACAAAATAGTATTCTTTACAGATAGTTCTGCAGCATATGTAGAGAATATATATTCATATACTGGATGTAAATAGATACGCCTTTTACAAATAATATTATGGATGCTTTCCGCAGATATAGATGTGTGCTACTGTTTTTTTACTGACTGCAGAATGTTCCATTGATGGATGTCTTAATCCTCTACTGATTAATCCCCTAGTGATGACCGTTTGCATTTCTTTGCTCTTTACCAACCATACTGCAAAGAATATCCTCATGTCTACATATTCTTAGCTTTTGGCAGTGTTTCTATAAAGCAGATTCCTAGAAATGGGATCAGGTCAAATGGGATGTGGGTCACATAGTATGTGCATTTTAATATTTGCTAAGTAGTAGTGTTTAATCACGCCTTAAAGAGTTTGAACCGTACAATTCTAAACATGTTTGGACACAAAAATTAGATTATTTTAAATAAAATGAAATAAGTATAGCTCTTAAAAATTAACACGTTTGGTTTTCACACAAATAGTTTGAATTTCTCTTTCTTCTGCAAAAAGGACCCTAACTTAGTATGCACTTCTTGTACATATAATGCAAGCAATCCATCTAATAAATAACTTAACCTTTCACAGTAAACCTACAGACAGCATCCTGCTCCACACAGAAGCTGGACGTCTTTTCCTTCTCTAACATTAGCTGTTTATTTTGTAGAGTGTAGATTCTAGAGAAATAATGTATAATACACCTGTTGCCATATGTGGATACTTACCACATTTAGAAAACAGCGGTGAATTCTATTGACAGTGGCTCTTAGTCATTAACATGCTGTGGAACACCTCATGAGCTTGATAAAAATATCAGTTCCCAGGTCTACACCTAAAGATCCTGTTTAAGTGGCTTCAACAATCACTGCTCAAACACTCTATGTCAACTCAGAATCCTGACCAGAAAGTGGTTGCGATGGATAAAGTATCATCCGCTGAAGAATAGGGTAAGATTTGAGTATAGGTGGATCATGTTTCGGGAAATAACTTGGTCAGCGGTTAACAGCATAGTCTGTAGTTCAATAAAAGTCCAGTTTTGAAATGCAATTGACATTTTACGTGCTGTATAACCTCAACCAAGTTGCCTAACCTTTCTGAGCCCTGGGTTACTTTTCTGTCAAATGGAGGTATTAATAGTACCTAAGCTGTACTATTGCATTGGTAAGATTAAATGAACAATGCATAAGAAGCACTCAGTAGGAGTAAGCCTCAACAATGTAAGTAATTGCTATTAAAAGCTTGATTCATCATGAATATGCGCTACAGAATACTCTGATTAATGGTGTCCATTCAAGTAGCGAATTCTCCTAGAGCATGCATATTACGATTTGAGTTATAACATATTCGTAGTTTCAATGTTCCAGAACTGTGCCTCCGTTGTAAAGTGGATAACTCTGTGGTAGCCCTCCCCATCTCTCCCAATTTCCCTCCATTTCACCTCTTCCTAATCTTTGCCTATGATTCCTCTTAACCAGTGATTTTGATTTGCCAGAAAAACAAAACCAAACTCAATACTGGTTTACCTTTTAAAAGAGCATCTTTATTATTTCCCCAGGC
>NC_037684.1:10092467-10158089 GCF_003255815.1 Theropithecus gelada
TCCCCTTTCTTTCTCTTTCTCTCTTCCTTCCTTCCTCTTTCTTTCTTTCCTTCCTTCCTTCCTTCCTTCCTTCCTTCCTTCCTTCCTTCCTTCTTTCTTTCTTTCTTTCTTTCTTTCTTTCTTTCTTTCTTTCTTTCTTTCTTTCTTTCTTTCTTTCTTTCTTTCTTTCTTCTTTCTCTTTCAAGACAAGGTATCATTCCGTAGCCCAGGCTGGAGTGCACTGGCCCAATCTTGGCTCACTGCAACCTTTGGCCTCCCAGGCTCAAGCAATTCTTGTGCCTCAGCCTTCCTATTAGCTGTGATTACAGGCATGTGCCACCATGCCCTGCTAATTTTTTGTATTTTTTGTGGAGACGGGGTTGGCCAGCCTGGTCTTGAACTCCTGGCCTCAAGTGATCTGTCTGCTTCGGCCTCCCAAAGTGTTGGGATTGATTACAGGCGTGAGCCACCACGCCTGGCCTAGTTTTGTCTCTTTTTAATCTATCCCACCACACAGCATCCAATATAATTTTGCTAAAGCTCAAATCGGTCTCAGTTTCTCTCCTTTTAACATCTTACAAACATTCTACATCATTTCTGGCATGAAATGGAAGTTTCTCTGTAACCTGATCCCTGTCTACCTCTTTGGCCTCGTGCCTTGCCACGCTGAGACTTCCTGATAACCAAGACTCAGCCTATTTGCACTACCTGTGGTTCCTTAAACGTGCGGTTCTCTTCCCTGATTTTAATGAAGGAGGTGTTGACTTGGTAAAGCACAATTTTTCCTTCTTATAAACCACAAGGCAGAGTGTAATACTACAAAAGTGGGCACATCCCATGACAGCTGCAGGGATTAATATTTAGAACAATTAAGGAAAAACACTATGTCATTCCCCAAATTTTCTTTTCTTTTTCTTTTTTTTTAAACGGAGTCTCACTGCGTCGCCCAGGCTGCAGTGCAGTGGCGCGATCTTGGTTCACTGCACCCTCCAATCCCACCTACGCCTCTCCCTGGGTTCAAGTGATTCTCCCACCTCAGCCTCCTGAGGAGCGGGGGTTACAGGCATGCACCACTATGCCTGGCTAATTTTTGTATTTTTAGTACAGACGGGGTTTCACCATGTTGTCCAGGCTGGTCTTGAACTCCTGACCTCAAGTGATCCACCCGCCTCGGCCTCTCAAAGTGCTGGGATTATAGGCATGCGCCACCAAGGCTGTCCTGTAATTCCCCAAATTTTCTAAGGAAAACAGGAAATCTATGGATCTTGTTGTTCAAAGGCATGCAAAATGCAAAACAGAAAAGACATTTTACATTAGAATAACAGAGACTTTGGCTGTTATGCTTTTAACATATATTTATAATACAGCACACTTCCCTTTTCTGATTTATTCATGCTCTAGAGCCAGACTTCTTGGCTTCAGCTTCAAATCTGTTGTGTGCCAGCTGTGTGTTTTTCCATAGGTTACATACCTCTCTGTGCTTCAGTTTCCTCGTGTGTGAAAGGGGATAGTTACAGCACCTACCTCAGAGGGCCACTGTGAGGATTAAATGCATTAATATCCATGAGAGGCAGAGAACATTACCGGTTCACAGTAAGTGCTGTGTTAAGTGCTATCTACTATTATTACTATTGCCATTTTATTATTATTGAAATATTTCAATATGTCCATTTTACATCAAAAACAAGTGCAGGTCTCTTGTTCTTTGCCTGCATACCCCTGTCCCTGTCTTTGCCTGGCTAATCTCAGTTCAACCTGTAATAAAGAAAAGTTAGAGCAATGTAAATGGACTGATGTGAATAGTAGAATGATTAAATACTTTTGGTATATCTATACAATAAAATATGCGTATATTCATGCCATTTTTGAGTAATATTTAAGTTTGTAATGACACAGAAGAAGATTAAGTAACAATAAGAATACTAGTTCATGAAAGAATATTAAGTACCACTAATAAAATATGAAACTAGGTACAGAATGATAGGGCAATTTTAATTTTCTTATTTATGCATCCCTACATTTTCTCAATTTTGTACAATGACCATGTATATTTTCTATAAAAGAAAACCAAACTAATATAATTTTTTTTTTTTTTTTTGAGACAGTGTCTTGCTCTGTCACCCAGGCTGGAGTGCAGTGGCACGATCTCGGCTCCCTGCAATCTCCACCTCCCAGATTCAAGAGATTCTCATGCCTCAGCTTCCTGAGTAGCTGGGACTACAGGTGTACGCCACCACGCCACACCAAGTTTTTGTATTTTCGGTAGAGACGGGGTTTCACTCTGTTGGCCAGGCTGTTCTCAAACTCCTGACCCCATATGATCCACCCACCTCGGCCTCCCAAAGTGCTAGGGTTATAGGCATGAGCCACCATGCCTGGCCTATAAATTTTTTTTCAGAAAAAAAAATTCAGGTCTCACATTTTTTGGAAGCCTTCCTTAACACTTCACTACCACCATCTAAAGTGCATACCCTCACCCTCGGACACAATGCCTGTCACACAGTAGCTACTCAATAAAGCTTTACTGAATTACGTTCATCTCTTGCTGGAGTATTCCCTATGACCTGCATGGAAAGAGGCCAGAAACAATTGGAAGGAAGATGCTTCACAAGGAATACTGGAAGTTTTCTTATCTCATGACTGCTGGTGAGGCTTTACCCCTCTCTCAGGAATTTAACATCTCCTGAAGTTGCTGACCTCTACCTTTCACAACTAAGAGCAGGCTGTGGCAGGCGACCAAGGTCCATTTCCACGGTAAGAAGAGCAGGGCCGGCCAGCTCTGTAGTCAGAGTGTGACAGTCACTGATGAGCTGCTCCAACCAGCTCATTGTCCTGCGAATTTCATCTTGAAGAATTCTGCACTCGGGATAATTGTGGACTTGTTTCTTCAATTCACAATTCAGCTTCTGCTCCCATTTCCTCCAAAGTGACTTGGACACCATATTGGCAAAACCACAAGATTTGCCTCTTGGTTTATTATCTTGGCAAATGACCCTATGTTCCAGCTCCCCTTGGCTTTCCAGTCTCCACATTTGCCCTCCAGGGGTTCTCTAGGTCTACCCATCCCACCTCTTAGAGGCTACCTCTTGACCCCAACACCCAGTGGTCTCCTCAGCACTCTAGGAGAGGCCAGCATGTCCAGATTGACTGAGTCTGTTGTGATCAGAGATTGCCTCTACGTGTAATCTCAGAGGGTCACACCTGTAGAGTGACTCTGGTCATCTCTGAACTGGGAGTTGAAGACCCTGGGTCTTGACATGCATCCTGTGTGACCTTGATTAGGTCTTTCCACTTCTCTAGGTTTTGCTTACCTAATCTATTCAGTGGCAAAACAGACTGGGATCAGGTAAAACTACAGGCCATGGATATGCTGAGGAAAATGAAAAAATACCAGGACATTTTCAAGGTCATCTTACTGCTATGGCTGCTGGGCCTGCCTGCAGACTGGGAAGTTGAGGATAACACGACAAGACAAATGTAAAAATGCCCAGAATGGAATTATGAATATAGCGGTGGTCGTGCATGTGGAGGTGGACACCTCTAAATGACCACAAGTGAGGAGGAAAGAAGGGCTTCCCTGCTCAGGGGTGAGGGGGTGGCCTCCTGAATGGAGCTCCCTGGAACCATGGATGACCCTTGCTGTCACTTCTTGCAACCCTGAGCTACAAAGAATTGAGTCCAAGAATAGTATCCGTTATGATAAAACTGCTGGATGTGTGGGTTGAGTGTGGGGGAGAAGGGGAAGTACCATACTATCAGGGCTGAGAAATCACCTTTTGGGTGGAATGTCAGAACACCCAGTTCACTCATACTCGGTTTACTCATTTGGCTATATAAGGGTTCACATCTTGAGTCCATATTACTCATCGCATCCCCTCCATGGAGATAAGCATAACACAGTTGCTGCATCAAGGAGCTCACTTTCCAGTTGGGGAGGCAACCACAAGAATAGATCAATATGTGATAGGTGGTAAGAAGGAAGTAGTTCAGGAGAATGTAGGAGCACAGGGAAGGACACAGGATTTACTTGGGAAAGAGGTCAGGGAAGTTTCTCTAGAGAACATGAGCATCTTTTTTGTCGTGTATTTGAGAGTTATTTGTTATCATCGTTTATTGGCTCCCCTTGGCTTTCCAGTCTCCACATTTGTCCTCCAGGTGTTCCAAATGGTACCAGTGCCTAAATCTCGGGGTGGGGGGAGTTAATCTTGGGGTGGCTAAACAAAATGATACAAGTCCTTTTTACTCTCAGTGTGGACTTCCACTGGGTGCAGACACAGTATTGTTGTTAGGATCTTCACGAAGACCCCTCAGAACCTTTTACCTCCATGAGCCAAAGATCGGATCAAGGCCAGGAAACAAAAGTCAACAGACAAACTCATTGTATGGCTCAATGATGACTAATCACCCATTTTATCAATCATTATTCTCCTGAAACCCAGAACAGGCATTCTCCTAACCCCTCCACCCTGCTCATTCAGACAGCTGCTCTGGTGGGGATTGAGACTTAACTTGGAGCTACTCATCTACAGCTGAGAGGCAGCCTTCTCCATCCTTCAGGCTTCCTGACACTTTGTTTCTTCCTCTGACATGACACTTAGCTTATTCCACCTCGTGGCATAGTTATTTCTGTCACTGTCAATGCCATCTCTAGATATGGAACTCTTCGAAGACAGGGATGGGGCTTCGTTCAGCTCTGTCTGCCCTGAAAAACAGCAGATGGTTAGTACATTGGGTTGAATAAAAATGTCATAGATAACGAAGTCTGTGTGAATCCAGAGAACATGAGACACATTCTGCTTCTCTTAAAGTAAGGTCCTTGATGCATGAAGATGAAACTGCACCAACTAGGAAAGGCCAGGAGAGGTACCAACACATGTGCTACCAGGGAACGTGGAACATTGCAGCTGGGGGCAAGGGTCTTGGAGACGATCAGAACATTTGAAGCAAGAGCTGTTCAAAGAAAAGGGGGAGAGAACAGAGGAGAGAAGTGCAGCTTGTGTGTGCGGGTGGGGGAGTGAGGGAGAATGCTGAGGTAGGATGACCTTGTACTTTATATAATGACCCTGAAGTACCCCAGGATGCTGCTCCAACATCTCATATGGCTCCCAGATGCTGTAGGTCCTTTTTTTTCCTTAATTTGTATTTTAGGTTCAGAGGTGCATGTGCAGGTTTGTTATATAGGTAAATTGTGTGTTGTAGGGGTTTGGTGTACCGATTATTTTATCACCCAGGTAATAAGCATAGTACTCAATAGGTAGTTTTTTTTTTTTTTTTTTTTTTTTTTTTTTTTTTTTTTTTTTTTTTTATCTTCACCCTCCTCTCACCCTTTACCCTTAAGTAGGCCCTGGTACCTGCTGTTCCCTTCTTTGTGTCCATGTGTACTCAATGTTCAGCATCCACTTATAAGTGAGAACATGCAGTATTTGGTTTTCTGTTCCTGTGTTAGTTCACTTAGAATAATGGCCTCCAGCTCCATCCATGTTGCTGCAAAGGGCATGATCTTGTTCTTTTTTTTTTTTATGACAGAAGTATTCCATGGCATATATATATACACCACATTTTCTTTATCCAGTCTTCCATCAGTGGGCATTTAGGTTGACTCCATGTCTTTGCTATTGTGAATAGTGTTGCAATTAACATACATGTGCACATGTCTTTATGGTAGAACGATTTATATTCCTTTGGGTATATACCCAGTAATCGGATTGCTGGGTTGAATGGTAGTTCTGTTTTAAGTTCTTTGAGAAATTGCCAAACTGCTTCCCACAATGGCTGAACTAATTTACATTCCCACCAGCAGTGTTCCTTTTCTCCACAACCTCACCAACATCTGTTATTTTTTGACTTTTTAAAATAGCCATCCTGACTGGTTTGAGATGGTATCTTGTTGTGGTTTTGATTTGCATTTCTCTAACGTTTAGTGGTGTTGAGCATTTTTTGTATGTTTCTTGGCCACACATGTATGTCTTCTTTTGAAATATGTCTGTTTATGTCCGATGCCCACTTTGTAATGGAGTTGTTTGTTTTTGCTTGTACATTTGTTTAAATTCCCTATAGATTCTGGATATTATTTGTCAGATGCATAGTTTGTAAATATTTTCTCCCATTCTGTAGGTTATCTCTTTACTCTGCTGATAGTTTCTTTTGCTGTGCAGAAGCTCTTTAGTTTAATTAGATCCCATTTGTTAGTTTTTGGTTTTGTTGGGATTTGTTTTTGGCATCTTCATCATGAAATCTCTGCCAGATCCTATGCCCAGAATGGTATTGTCTAGGTTATCTTACAGGTTGTCATATTTTTATAGTTTTATAGTTTTATAATTTTAGGTTTTACATTGTGAGTTGATTTTTATACACAGTGTAAGGAAGGGGTCCAGTTTCAATCTTTTTGTACAGCTAGCAAGTTATCCCAGTACCATTTATTGAATGGGAAGCCCTCTCCCTATTGCTTGTTTTTGTTAACTTTGTCAAAGATTGGATGGTTGCAGGTATGCAGCATTATTTTTGAGCTCTCTATTTTGTTCTATTGGTCTATGTGTCTGTTTTTGTACTGATGCCATGCTGTTTTGGTTACTGTAGCACTGTAGTATAGTTTGAAATCATGGCTCCCTTTTTTTATTCTTCTTTTTTCTTTCTCAGAGAAGAGCACGTAACAATGTGGGGTTAGGGGTGAGCAGGCAGGTTAGAGTAGTAGAGCTAAAGGCAGATAGAGATCTTGATCCAATTATCTTCATTTCCTTCATTTGTCCAACTTTGCACACTCCTGTATGCAGGGCCTTTGTAAGCTTCACCTTCTGTACAGGTGCCCAGCAACTGTCAAACTAGCCAGGGCTTAACATGAGCACAGGCATTCCCTATGGACTGACTGGGACACACCCACATCCTCAGATTACACATTTTGTCTGTAACACGGATAAACTCATTACTAGGTATACAATTCTGTTTTGTTTTGTTTTGCTTTGCTTTGTTTTGAGTCAGGGTCTCATTCTGTCATCCAAGCTGGAGTGCAGTGGGACAATCACCACTTACTGCAGCCTGGACTTTTCTGGGCTCAGTGATCCTCCCACCTCAGCCTCCTGAGCAGCTGGGGCTACAGGTGTGCATCACCACTCCCAGCCAAATTTTTTTTTTTTTTTTTTTTTTGTAATTTTTTGTAGAGACAGGGTTTCACCATGTTGCCCAGGCTGGTCTCGATCTTCTCGGCTGAAGTAATCTGCCTGCCTTGACCTCCCAAAGTGCTGGGATTATAGGTGTGAGGCCCTGCACCCAGCTCAATCCTGTTTTTATACTAGAAGAACATTCTCTATCTGGGTCTTCCAAACTTGATTCTTACTGGTTTATTTGTCCTGTTCTTTTATTGGTCCAGGAAAATATCCTGAACTCTTTATTTCTCCTCCGTTCCCTCCTTGTTCTAGGACAGACTAGCTCTATCTCTTTCCTGAATTAAGTCCAAATACAATCGGTCTTTGAGTGTGGAATAGCTCCTAGCTGTCTATCAGTCAACGGTTTCTCTTTGTGTCACACTCTATGTTTATTCTGGAGACTACAGCATGGAAAGAAAATGGACTTGGGAGTCAGACAAATCTTGATTCAAATCTTGGTAGTGCCATTCATCAGCTGTGTGGCACTGAGCGCATCAGTGGACCACTCTCTAATCCTCAATTGTCTTATCTGTAAAACGAGATTACACACCCCTGCCCAGGGTTATGGTAGGATTAGAAATAGTATGTGTAAGACAGCGTTCCCAGTGCCAGGTACAAGGTAATTGTCCAATAAGAAGTTACAAATGTTCCTGAGTCACCCTTCTGGGTTCCTCTGCACATCCAATGCTGGACTCTTCATGCCCAAGGAAACATATGGGGCACAAAAGTCAGTGGCACTCAGCTCAGCAGAAGAGGCACAGGAAGGGGATGGGCGGGGTCCTGGCTCCCCCTTTGTCCTTGGGGCCAGGCTTGTGGCCAGCCTGGAAAGACTGACATGAACCCTCCAGCATCTGGGGGTGCCAACCACCAAGAGCAGCACAGTTCTTGTCTACAAGCCACTTGTAGCAGGTGTGAACATTTCATCTTTCCTCTGAGGGTTGCAACTCTCTCCCCAGTCTCGGTCACTGCCTTTGGTTGTACCACTTCCCTTTTATTCTCCCCTGAACCGCCCTCATCTTTGCTCTATGGTGACATCGCCCTGGGGAAGAGAAGCTGAGAGGAACTCCTCACTCAGCTAGCTTCAGGAGCCATGACATCATCTGTACCATGGAAATTCCGCTCACTCTGCTGAGCCCCCACATTTGTCCCAGGCCTCAGAGTCTCTATAAAGAGAGATTCCCAACTCAGTATCAGCACAGGACACAGCTGGGTTCTGAAGCTTCTGAGTTCTGTAGCCTCACCTCTGAGAAAACCTCTCTTCCACCAACACCATGAAGCTGTGCGTGACTGTCCTGTCTCTCCTCGTGCTAGTAGCTGCCTTCTGCTCTCCAGCACTCTCAGCACCAAGTAAGTCTACTTTCACAGCTGCTATTTCCAGAGCCAAGGTGTAGGCAAAATCTTTTTTTCTAGTTGTGGCTGCTCAAACAGTGGGATCTGGAGATAGGACAAAAGGCAGCTAGGAAGATGGCCACGAAATGTACTGCTAAATGTAGAGTCTAGTAGATATTCAATAACATTCAAGTTCCTATTTTCTCAAGAATGAGCAACCAGCAGAGGAAAAGGATGGGTTGGAAGTCAGACTGTTGAAGTGGCTCTGCCTCTAATTACTTGTTCAAGCAAGCCCTGTCCCTCTCTGTGCCTTGGTTTCCCCATCTGTCACATGAAGGGGATGTGATGTGTTCTGAGACTGAATCCGGTTCCAGTCTTCTAGATTTCTTTCTTGTTCTTCTCTGAAGATCCACTATTCAGAATAAGACTCCTGCTCAGGTTAGGTGGGAATGGATACAAGGGACCTTCTTTGGGGTTCTGGTAGCTCCACAAAGATGCTCAATGAAGACGCAAAGTTAGAAGCCAAAATAAACAGCTCCCATGTGCAGTGTTGATCTCACCCTGGCCTTTCCTTTCAGTGGGCTCAGACCCTCCCACCTCCTGCTGCTTTTCTTACACTGTGAGGAAGCTTCCTCGCAACTTTGTGGTAGATTACTACGAGACCAGCAGCCTCTGCTCCCAGCCAGCTGTGGTGTGAGTATCAACCCCTTGGCTGCTCTGGGAGGCAAGGGGGAGGGCTGGATTTTAAAAAGGGGCCTGTTTTGGAGAGGGGGTGATTGAGCAGTGGGGAGGCAGTTCTCAGGGCTGAAGGCTTCAGTGAGAGCAGTGAGGACACAGGGCATGAACTCACTTTTCAAGTGCTGAAGGCGGCTGAGTGGGAGCCGAGAGAGAAGGGGGTTCCTGGGGAGGAAGTTATCCAGAGGACAGGAAAGCAGGGGAAGTTGGACAGGTCACATGAGATAGGGACCAATTTCTTAAACCATGCTAGAAAGACCTGTGGAAAAGTCACTGCCAGGCTAGCAGGGGATGGGGAGATCTGTTCATATTGATTGCAATGCCCATTGGTTCCTAATCTGGGCAACCCCTGGGGCCCACAGCTAACTCCAGTGGGTGGAAGTTACAGGGAGTCTGGTTCCAGTGCTGCCCCAGGAAGGATCCCATGCACCAGAGCTGCCCACATGGACCATGGTCAGGCAGAGGAAGATGCCGACCACAGGAAGGGATAAAGCCAGATGACCTCAAAGGTCTCATGGGATTCTCATCTGTCCGTTCCTTGTTCTACAGATTCCAGACCAAAAGAGGCAAGCAAGTCTGCGCTGACCCCAGTGAGACCTGGGTCCAGGAGTATGTTAATGACCTGGAACTGAACTGAGCTGCTCAGAGACAGGAAGTCTTCAGGGAAGGTCACCTGAGCCTGGATGCTTCTCCATGAGACGCATCTTCTCCATACTCAGGACTCCTCTCCACAGTTCCTGTCCCTTCTCTTAATTTAATCTTTTTATGTGCTGTGTTATTGTATTAGGTGTTATTTCCATTATTTATATTTGTTTAGCCAAAGGATAAGTGTCCCCTGTGGGGATGGTCCACTGTCACGGTTCCTCTGCTGCTGCAAATACATGGATAACACCGTTAATTCCATGTGTTTTCATAATAAAACTTCAAAATAAAACACAGACAGTTACTTTGTGATTTTAATTTGATTTGGGGGTAAAAGGAATTGCCTGGTACCATTGGGAGGGACAAACTACAGTTTCCCAAAACAGTAAGAATGAGCAATTGCTGAGTCCTTAATATGAGCTCTGGGCTGAGCACTCTTCATACATGATCTCACTGCGTACTTTCTTTCTTTTTTTTTTTTTTTTTTTTTTTGAGGCGGAGTCTTGTTCTGTCGCCCAGGCTGGAGTGCAGTGGCTGGATCTCAGCTCACTGCAAGCTGTGCCTCCCAGGTTTACGCCATTCTCCTGCCTCAGCCTCCCGAGTAGCTGGGACTACAGGCGCCTGCCACCTCGCCCGGCTAGATTTTTGTATTTTTTAGTACGGGGTTTCACCGTGTTAGCCAGGATGGTCTTGATCTCCTGACCTCGTGATCCGCCCGTCTCGGCCTCCCAAAGTGCTGGGATTACAGGCTTGAGCCACCGCGCCCGGCCCTCACTGCGTACTTTCAATGAGGCTTTTCACACCATTATGAAGTAGGGACTGTTGTCCCCAGTTTCACAGTTAAGGAAACAGAGGCACGGAGAGGTGAAGTGACTTGTTGAGGCTCGTAGGTCTGCTTGGAGAGTGTCATGAAAGAATGCCCCCAAAAAGGAGCTTATCATTTCAACATCTTGAGGGGAAGTTGTAAACAGGGGAAGCAGCACAGCAAAGAGGGAAGAAGAGTGAGAAAAGTGACTTCATCCTCTTATTATCAGCATAACATTGGGAAAGTCATCTTGCCTTATTAGATCTCAGTGTTCACACCTGTGAAATGGGGATAATATTAAACACTTCGAAGGGCTGTTATAAGGTGATGTGTAAAGCATCCATCATGGGACTGGGCCCCTGGAAGATTCTCTCCTTCCCTCTGTGAGCTTCAGCCTTTTCACTTAAAATGGACCCAGCAATTATCAGGATCATCATGAGGATTAGATTAGCTAGTTGAAAGATCAGCACTCTAAAGCCCAAGCTACTGTGAAGTGTTGTCATGAGGACAGTAGGATGGAGGTCTGGTTTTGTTTGGGAGTGTTGCAGGAGTAACCTAAAGCCACTTCTACTTAATTATCCTTCAATCAGAACTGCCTATTCCATGGGTCAGACAACACGGCTCCGAAACAGAATTACATGCACAATAAAGCCTGATCCTCAGGACATAGACTCGTAGTCTACTAACGCTAAAAGGAAACTTTAGACCATCTGGTCTAAGCCTCTCATTTTATGGAAACTGAGGGCCAAGGCTTGGGAAGTAACATGCCACATGCCACTCAGCAAGTACCTAGCAGAGCAGGACCTTGGCCAGTGCCAGCTCCCAGGCTCGGGCCCTTTCCTGTCCACCTTCCCTAGTGACACTCTCTGTGGTCCTCAAAACGGAGACCGGTTGAGTAAGGACAAAGCAGAGACTACCTTGACAATCCTTTGAGTGTTCTTAGTCCTATGCAAAAGCAGAACTGGGGCCCTGTACTTCTCTGGGGAAAACAGACACAATTCCCTTTCTGTCCTGCCCTTAGTCACCGCTGTCATTCCAGAGCGCCAGTGGAAGCCTCCTTCAGATTCTGCTGGGACTGAGAGAAGGAGGTTAGGGGGCAGAGCTCATCCAAAACAGGTGTGAGGAGAGGCTAACAGCAAAGAATGTGCCTGGCTGTAGTTTCTGCTTTCATTTGCCTAGATCTGAGCTGTCTAATACGTTAGCCACTGGCAAAGTGGCTACTTACATTTGCATTACATTTAATTAAAATGAAATAAAATTTAAAATTCAGTTTCTGAGTCGCACTAGTCACATTTCAAGTGGTCAGTAGCCCCACGTGGCTAGTTCCCATGTTGGACAGCATGGATTATGGAGTTTCTATCCATCATCACAGAAAGTTCTGCTGGAGAGCACTCTCCTAGAATGTTCTCAGAGCCTAAAGAAAGTGAAGGGAGGAGCAGTTGGGATGACCTGTAAGATTAGGGTGTGGATTTGGAGAAAAATACACAATTCTATTACAAGAGGACGGGATGGGAGAGAGAATGGATGACCCCAGGCCAGAGACAAGGTATAGATCACTGTGGTAGCTGAATAATGGTCCCCAAGACATCCACATCCTATTCCCCAGAACCTGTCAATGTCCCTTTTATAGCAAAATGGACTTTGGAGATATGATCAAGTTAAGAATCTTGAGATGAGTGGTTGCCTTGAATTACCTGATCAGGCCCTAAATGTAGTTGTAAGTGTCCTTATAAGAGGGAGGAAGAGAAAAATTTGGCAATAGTGGAGAAGGTAGCAATGTGACAACAGAAGCAAGATGCTATGCTGCTGGCTTGGAAGATGGAGGAAGAGGCCAGGAGCCAAGAGGTGTTCGGATGCAGCTCTAGAAGCTGGAAAAGGCAAGGAAGTGGTTCCCCCACTAGAGCCTCCAGAGGGAGGGAGTGCGGCCCAGGGAAACTAGTTTCAGACTTCTCACCTCCAGAACTTTAAGAGAATAAATATGTGGTTATAAGACGCTAAGTGTGTGGTAATTTTTTTTTTTGCAGCAGTAGGAAACAAATACAACCACCAACTGACGCATCACCGAGGTGACCCCCAATAGCTCAGTGTGGCAGGAAAGGGAACATTCCAGAGAGTGAGCAAAACCTCCCTGCAGGAGGGACCCAGGGTGAAAGGGACACACCTCAAGATGAACTATAATGAGGAGAGGCGTCCCAAGGGGAGATCTGCTTCAGCAACTGAGTTCTGGGGCTGAGGCGTGACCCAGGGTCCAAGACCCTTAGGAAGCGTGCCTCTTCTAGAGACACCTAGGGTGCTCTGAGGGGTCCTGGATTCCTATCTGGGAGAGTCCATCCTCTCATCTGTCAGATGCAGCCCAGAGCAGAGCCATGACCTGTCTCTGGTTCATCATTAGTGAGCAGGCAGGGCTAGGGCCAGAATCTAGGTCTCCTCCCTCACAATGGAGTCCCTTTCCCACTAGTGCCTGCTCTTCAGCAAATGGAAAGGGAGGAGCTCAGCTCCACAGAGGCAGGACCACCAGGGAAGGCTGCAGGAGGCCTGGGCAGCCTCATGAAGAAATGCTTCACCAGGAATTACAAACGGCAGCACGGAATCCTCGAAGTGGGGCAATGTGGGACTTCACCTGTTGCACAATATGAGACTGTTTTTCCCTGTCTCCTCTTTTCATACAACTTCCTTTTCTCACCCTGGGCCCAGAGAGCTGGAATCTGCTCATTTGACTTTCCAGTTGAGGTTTCTCCCGCTTTCTGAGTGGGGGCGAAAGCCAGAACAGACAAAGCAGGACACTCGAAAGGAACTATGGATTATGGAGCAATCTCTAGACATCTGGCCTGTCTTCCTGCTCCTTGCAGTGCCCGCCTCCCCCAGCTCACTCTCCAGATGGGAGTCCATTTCCTTATGTACATGTTCCTTTAGGACACATTCATGCAAACATGTCCTTATCCCCCATCCCACCTCAACCTGGAACCCTCCATCATGCTCCCATTGACACAGGCATTTTCCTCCAAGGAGGCCAGGAGCCGAGCAAGCCGAGGCAGGGACCAGTTCGAGACCAGTCTGGGCAAACATAACAAGACCCTGACCCTACGAAAAATGTCAACATAAGGTGGGTGAGGTGGCACATGTCTGTAGTCCCAGCTATTGGGGGGTTGAGGCTGGAGGATCGCTTGAGCTCCGGAGGCAGAAGTTACAGACAGCTGAGATGATGTGACTGCACTCCAGCCTGGGCGCTAGAGCAAAATCCTGTCTCAAAAACTAAAAAATAATAATTAAAAAAATACAAATAAAAAACAATGCAGTATAACAACGATCTACATTTACATTTATTAATAGCATTTACATTGTTTATGTATTCTAAGTAATCTGGAGATTAAAGTATATGGGAGGATGTGCATAGGTTATGGGCAAATAATATGCTATTTTATATCAGAGCCTTGAGCATCTGTAGATTTTGGAAGCCATGAGAATTCCTAGAACCAATTCCCTGTGGATATCAAGGGATGGCTCTATATGATAAGTGTGTAAAATATATATGTTCAGAAGGAATCAGAAAATCAAAATTAATGTTTTTCAGGGAAGATGGGCTTGATGGGACTTGATGGAGGATGGTCTGGGAGACTCTCCCCTTCTATGGAAACATTCCCCACTGGGAGACCAGCACAGCTGCAGGGAAATCATTTATTCATGCTGTGTTAGCTGCTTCTAAATCTCAGGACCTTACGTCCCTGGGCTCCTCAAGCAGATGTTTGTTATTTCCAGTGACTCCTGATTCATTTCCTTAGGGGGTCCTCTCTTCCTTCTGCTAGGGACTTGAAAGGGAAAAGAGCCAGCATTTGCCAAGCTCCATAAAGCACCAGGGGCTATACTGTTTTGAGTTTCATATATAGCCTTTTTTAATCCTTGCAAAATCTCAGGTACAGTGGCATGTGCCTGTAGTCCCAGTTACATGGGAGGCTGAGGTAGGAAGATTGCTTGAGCAGGTCAAAACTCCCATGCTGATTAGTAGTGGGATCGTGCCTGTGAATAGCCACTGCATTCCCACCTGGGAAACATAGTGAGACCCTGTCTCTGGAAACAAAAACAAAAACAAAAACAAAAATCTAAGGTAGATATTATTATTCCCATTTTAAAGATGAGAAAACCAAGGCTCTGAGAGGTCAAGAGGTAGATCCACAGTGTGAGGACACTGGTTTTGTTTTATCCTAATTCATAATCCCTGCAGACATATTTGATTTATTAGCTGTTCTTTTCTATAACCTGCCTAAACAGGTCTACCTTGGAGTAGCAAGCCTCTTTCACTTCCATCCTGCCTTTCTAGATCTCCTTGATTTTGGGAGGTTGGTAGAGCTTGTCTTGTTCTCCCCCTTCATTTCCTGAAAAGAGTGAATCCCTGAATCTTTCAAGTTGGCTGTAGAGGAAGTTATTACATCTATGACTCCAGATGAAGTCTGCAGATTCAAGGCCGTAACCACCCATTAGAACTTCTGACAGATGAGCATCCACCAAGGAGTTTGATATCATGCACTTAATGGTTTTAAAATTAATAATTTTTGAATAGATAACAGTAGACATTATATACAATTCAAATGGCATAAAAAGACAGCCAACCAGAAAGTAAATCTCCCTCCTAGCTCTGTCACCGAAATATCTGTTACCCAGGGTAATGTCTGTGTGACCTAGGTAAATTTCCACACCACTTTAACTCTGCTTATCTTCAGAAAACAGGATGCCTGAGGTCAAAAGTTCCCCCTCGGGACCAACAGACTAAGACTGCTGAGGTCTAAGATGGCAGCTTGCTTGACTTCTGATGAGCTTTAACTTCATTATAATCTAATTTCCATGCTAAATGACACTCCCACCACCACCATGACAATTGACAATCTCCACAACAACAACTGGAAGAAACCATAAAAGGACCAAAAGAAAGGCAGGAACTCCAATTCCAAGAAGCTCTTCACCCATTCTCAGAAAATACATGAATATTCCTCCCCTGCTTTTAATGCCCAACCCCTTCGTTAAATATGTCCTATTATCTGTGATTTCCCGGCTCTCTGAGCTAAGAAGTTGATTTGTGAGCCATGCTCCTGCTTCTCAGTTCCGTGGCTGTGATGTTAATCAATATCAACTAGACTGGATTGAGGGATATAAAGTATTAATCCTGGGTGTGTCTGTGGGTGTTGCCAAAGGAGATTAACATTTGAGTCAGTGGGCTGGGGAAGGCAGATCCACACTTAATCTGGTGGACACAATCTAATCAGCTTCCAGCGAATATAAAGCAGCCAGAAAAACATGAAAAGGAGAGGTGGGCCTAGCCTCCCAGCCTACATCTTTCTCCTTGTAGGTGCTGGATGCTTCCTTGTGATCGTGTAAGTTAATATTTAATAAATATCTCCTATGAGTTCTGTCCCTCTAAGAGAACCCTGATTAATACAGATTTTGTTACCAGGAGTGGTTCTAGAGAAACAGAATATTAAGGATGGAGTTCTTTCATTGGTTTTGTGGTTTCTGGAATTGGCTGCTTAATATGGTTAGACCCCAAAATGCTAAGGACTCTACTTCTAATAGTATGGAGAACACTGATAGTCCTTGGTGTGGACTGTTTAGAGAGTTAAGCAAAATAAATGCATTTGACACTCCTGATTCACTGCTTGTGAGAGGCAAGGAGTTTAGTGACTCTATACATAATACTTTTGACCCTATGTGGAGAACGAAGGAACATAATGAAGCTAGTTGGTTGCTCCTAAGTTCAGTAGACAAAGTGGTGAAAGAAAATGAACTCAGAGATTCTGTCTCCCAGCTTCAGAAGCAGATACTAAGCCTCAAATCTGCTAAGATTGCCATGAGTGAGAGCCTTATCTCCTGTACAGAAAGAGCTGAAATTGTAGAAAAACAGACAGAAGCTTTTATCACGCAAGTGGCTGAGCTGCAACAAAAGGTGCATACACAGCCTCACCAGGTGTCTACTGTTAAAGTGAGGGCATTGATTGGAAAAGACTGGGGCCCTGCAACTTGGAATGGGGACATGTGGGAGGACTCTGATGAAGCTGGGGACACTGAGTTTGTAAACTCTGATGAGCCTCTTTTGCCAGAAGGAACAGCTTCCCCATCCCCAGTAGTGGCAACATCCCCTCCTCGACCCATGCTGCCATCAGCCTTTTCACCTTTGTCTGAGGAGATAAACCCTGTGCTGCCTGAGGCAACAGGGATGGCCTCCCCTGACACAGTTGCCAGGCAAAATAAGGTTGATTCCCATCAGGAGCCACACCTAACACACCTGTTTACTGGTCCACTACATTGATGACAGTCTAGACCTGTAACTAGACTAAAGTCTGGTCCATTACACTGATTACAGTCTAGACCTGTAACTAAAGTCCCAGTGGGCCCCTGGAGGTGAGGTTGAGAGTGTGACCCATGAGGAGGTGCATGTCACTTCAAAAGAACTGTTTCAGTTCTCTAACTTATAAAAACAGTAATCTGCAGAACAGGCATGGGAATGGATTTTAAGGGTATGGGATAATGGTGGAAGGAACATAGAGTTGGATCAGGCTGAATTTATTGATTTGGGCCCACTAAGTAGGGACTCTGCATTTAATGTTGCAGCTTGGGGAGTTAAAAAAAGATTCTAATAGTTTATTTGCTTGGTTAGCTGAAATATGGATTAAAAGATGGTCCACCGGGAGTGAGCTGGAAATTCCTGATCTCTCTTGGTTTAATGTAGAGGAAGGGATCCAAAGGCTTAGGGAGATGGGAATGGTGGAGTGGATTAGTCACTTGAGACCTACTCATCCCACTGGGAAGGGTCCAGAAGATACACCTTTGACCTTGAGAAATAGATTTGTGAGCACAGCACCAGTATCTTTGAAGGGCCTTGTGATTGCTCTTGTCTGTATGTCAGAGATAACAGTGGGAACTGCAGTCACTCAACTACAAAATTTAAATACAATGGCAATAATTGGATCCCAAGGTGGCAGGGGCCAGTGACAGCACTTGACTGTCAAAGGCAAGGTGAGTGTAGATACTGTAATGGATAGCAGAGGCAAAGTGGCAATCAGAATAGTCTGACTCATGTAGAGCTCTGGCGTTGGCTAATTAATTATGGTGTTCCTAGAAGTGAAATTGACAGGAAGCCTACTGTATTCCTACTTAAATTATACAAATAAAGAACTTCCAGGTAGAATGGACAAAAGACTAATTTGAATAATAAAAACAGAGAATCACGGCCCCTTAATCAATTTCCAGAATTGAGCCAGTTTAGAGGTTGAAGCAGAGGCTGAGTCCCCTTGAGGAAGGACCCCACTACATTACCGACAATTTATGCAGTGAATCTTTCTCCCACCCTTCCCCAAGGAGACCTCTGGCCTTTCACCAGGGTAACTGTGCTTTGGGGAAGGAGAAATGATCATACATTTTGGGGACTTCCGGATACTGGCTCTGATTTGGCGTTGATTCCAGGGGACCCAAAATGTGACTGTGGCCCTCCAGTTAAAGTAGGGGCTTATGGAGGTCAGGTAATTAATGGAGTTTTAGCTCAGGTTCAACTTACAGTGGGTCCAGTCGGTCTCTGGACTCATCTTGTTTTCCCTGTGCCAGAATGCATAATTTGCATAAACATATTTAGCAGCTGGCAGAACCCCTACACTGGCTCCCTAACTGGTAGGGTGAGGGCTATTATGGTGAGAAAGGCCAAATGGAAGTCATTAGAGCTGCCTCTACCTAGAAAAATAGTAAATCAACAACAATACCACATCCCTGGAGGAACTGCAATTAGTGCCACCATCGAGGACTAGAAGGATGCAGGGGTGGTGATTCCCCCAACATCTCCATTTAAGCCTCCCATTTGGCCTGTGTGGAAGACAGATGTGGTTTCAATGCTTGAGCAAATTAACATGCCTCCTGGTGCCTGGTATGCACCAACTGATTGGCAAATGCCTTTTTCTCCCTTCCCGTCCATAAGGCCCACCAGAAGCAATTTGTCTTCAGCTGACAAGGCCAACAATATACCTTTAGTGTCCTACCTCAGGGGTATGTCAACTCTCTGGCTTTGTGTCATAAACTTATTCAGAGAGACCTTGATCACTTTTTGCTTCCAAAAGATATCACGCTGGTTCATTACAATGATGACATTATGACGATTGGATCCAGTGAGCAAGAAGTAACAAACACACTGGACTCATTGGTAAGACATTTGCATACCAGAAGATGGGAAATAAATCGAACTAAAATTCAGGGAACTTCTGTCTCAGTAAAATTTCTGGGGGTTCAGTGGTGTGGGGTCTGTTGAGATATTCCTTCTAAGGTCAAGGATAAGTTGCTGCATTTGGCCCCTCCTACAACCAAGAAAAAGGCACAATGCCTAGTGGGCCTACTTGGATTTTGGAGGCAACACATTCCTCATTTGGGTGTGTTACTCTGGCCCATTTATTGAGTGACTCAAAAGGCTGCCAGTTGTGAGTGGGGTCCAGAACAGGAGAAGGCTCTGCAATAGGTCCAGGCTGCTGTGCAAGCTGCTCTGCCACTTGGGCCATATGACACAGCAGATCCAATGGTGCTTGAGGTGTCAGTGGCAGATAAAGATGCTGTTTGGAGCCTTTGATAGGCTCCCATAGGTGAATCACCACAGAGGCCTCTAGGATTTTGGAGCAAGGCCCTGCCATCTTCCTCAGATAACTACTCTCCTTTTGAGAGGCAGCTCTTGGCCTGTTACTGGGCCTTGATGGAAACTGAACGTTTGACTGTGGGTCATCAAGTCACCATGTGACCTGAACTGTCTGTCATGAACTGGGTGTTTTCTGACCTATCTAAACATAAAGTGGGCCATGCACAGCAGCATTCCATCATCAAATGGAGGTGGTATATATGTGATCAGGCTCGAGCATGTCTTGAAGGCCAAGTAAGTTACATGAGGACATGGCTCAAATGCCCAGGGTCTCCACTCATGCCTCCTGCCTTCTCTCCCCAGCCTGCACTGATGGGCCTATGATCAGTTGACAGAGGAAGAGAAGACTAGGGCCAGGTTCACAGATGGTTCTGCACGATATGTAGGCACCACCAGAAAGTGGACAGCTGCAGCACTACAGCCCCTTTCTAGGACATCCCTGAAGGACAGCGGTGAAGGGAAATGTTCCCAGTAGGCAGAACTTCTAACAGTGCACTTTGCATGAAAGGAGAAATGGACAGGTGTGCGATTATATACTGATTCATGGGCTGTAACCAGTGACTTGGCTGGATGGTCAGGGACTTGGAAGAAGCATGATTGGAAAATTGGTGACAAATAAATTTGGGGAAGAAGTATGTAGATAGACCTCTCTGAGTGGTCAAAAACTGTGAAGATATTTGTATCCCATGTGAGTGCTCACCAACGGGTGACCTCAGCAGAAGAGGGAGTTTAATAATCAAGTGGATAGGATAAGCCATAATGTGGACACCCCCAGCCTCTTTCCCCAGCCACCCTGTCACCGCCCAATGGGCCCATGAACAAAGTGGCCATGGTGGCAGGGATGGAGGTTATGCATAGGCTCAGCAAGATGGACTTCCACTCACCAAGACTGACCTGGCTATGGCCACTGCTGAGTGCCCAATTTGCCAGCAACAGAGACCAACACTGAGCCCTCAATATGGCACCATTCCTCGGGGTGATCAGCCACTCACCTGGTGGCAGGTTGATTATATTGGACCTCTTCCATCATGGAAAGGGCAGAGGTTTGTCCTCACTGGAATAGGCACTTCCTCCTGATATGGGTTTGCTTATCCTGTATGCAATGCTTCTGCCAAGACTACCATCGATGGACTCACAAAATGCCTTATCCACTGTCATGGCATTCCACACAGCATTGCCTCTGACCAGGGCACTCACTTTGCAGTTAATGAAGTGTGGCAGTGGGCTCATGCTCATGGAATTCACTGGTCTTACCATGTTCCCCATCATCCTGAAGCAGCTGGACTGATGGAATGGTGGAATGGCCTTTTGGAGTCACAATGACAATGCCAACTAGTTCACAATACTTTGCAGGGTTGGGGCAAAGTTCTCCAGAAGGCTGTGTATGCTCTGAATCAGCCTCCAATATATGGTACTGTTTCTCCTATAGCCAGGATTCACGGATCCAGGAATCAAGGGGTGGAAGTGGAAGTGGCAACACTCACCATCACCCTTACTGATCCACTAGCAAAATTTTTGCTTCCTGTTCCCACAACATTGTGTTCTGCTGGCCTAGAGGTCTTAGTTCCAGAAGGAGGAACACTGCCGCCATGAGACACAATGACAATTCCATTAAACTGGAAGTTAAGATTGCAACAGGGACACTTTGGGCTCCTCCTACCTTTCAGTCAACAGGCTAAGAAGGGAGTTACAGTATTGGCTGGGGTGATTGACCCAGACTATCAAGATGAAATCAGACTACTACTCCACAACAGAGGTAAGAAGGAGTATTCATGGAATACAGGAGATCCATTGGGTGTCTCTTAGTATTACAATGTCCTGTGATTAACGTCAGTGGGGAACTACAACAGCCCAATCCAGGCAGGACAACAAATGACTCAGACCCTTCAGGAATGAAGGTTTGGGTCACTCCACTGGAAAAACAAAAACAAGACCTACTGAAGTGCTTGCTGAAAGCAAAGGGAATACAGAATGGGGAGTAGAAGAAGGTAGTCATCAATACCAGCTACGACCACATGACCAGCTGCAGAAATGAGGACTGTAACTGTCATGAGCATTTCCTCCTCCTTTTGTTAAAAACATGTTTGTGCATGTCTAGACTTGTACTAAGAAAATATCTTCATTTTATTTCCTTTATTATGTGATGTAAGATTTGTTGGCTTCCTATCAGCATTTAAGTATTGTTCACTTTATGTAATAGGATTTGGGTTGGGGATTGGTGCCTTTCCAGTTGTACGAAGGATAATTGTATTATGTTACATGTAATTATGACCTCATTACTGTCTTTATTTGAAGATTATGTATGATCTCAGGAGATGTGTATGGATTCAAGTTGACAAGGGGTGGACTCGTGATGGTAAATACTGTCAAATTGATTGGATTGAGGGACACAAAGTATTGATCCCAGGTGTGTCTGTGGGTGTTGCCAAAATAAACTAATATTTGAGTCAGTGGGCTGGGGAAGGCAGATCCACCCTTAATCTGGTGGGTACAATCTAATCAGCTTCCAGTGAATATAAAGCAGGCAGAAAAATGTGAAAACAAGAGATGGACCTAGCCTCCCAGACTACATCTTTCTCCCACGCTGGATGTTTCCTGCCTTCGAACATCAGACTCCAAGTTCTTCAGTTTGGGGACTCGGACTGGCCCTCCTTGCTCCTCAGCTTGCAGACAGCCAATTGTGGGACCTTGTGATCGTGTAAGTTAATACTTAATAAATTCCTTTTATATCTATCTATCTATCTATCTATCTATCTATCTATCTATCTATCATCTATCTATCATCTATCTCTTTATCTATCTGTCAATCATCCATCTATCCTATTGGTTCTGTCCCTCTAAGAGAACCCTGACTAATACAGTGGCCATGGAATAAAGCCTGCACTACTTGACACTCGCTTTTGGTTTTGTATATTGGCTTCACAGCACTGAACAGGGAAAGACTCCATTTGTATGGGGACCAACTTTGTTGTATCATATCCAGTTCCCTTTCCTAGAAGCAATGAATAATTGCTACTACTCTTTTATGAATGCATCTGGAGATTCCCCAGCCTTTTAGAAGTGTCAGAGAAGGGAACAGCAAATGCGATAATAGGGACTGCCCAAATGATCAGGGCCTTAGGTTTCTAGCCTTTATCCTGAAAGTACTTTAGTCCTCTCCTCCTACAGGCCTAGATTTATAAAGCTCTTGACAGTTGTGCTCTGGGACAAATTGAATTCTGACATAAAACACTTTATTGAGATTTGAAAATGCTACCTTCTCTCCCCTTTACTCTGTTCCCTAAACAAGAGGTTGCTGGAAACATCCTTGGTAAGTTTCATAAGACTGTCTGTTTCATGTGATGCTTATAAAATTCATAGTCAATGACTTTGTTGCGCAAAAAAAAGTAACTTTATTTTCTTCATAATTAAACTTAGCTTTTCAATCTCAATTTCTTTTGGTGGCAGAAATTTAATCTGACCAATAAGGTAAACAAAGTCTCTTGCTGTTGTTGTTTTTTTTTTTTTTTCCAATTGAGAATCTTCCATCTCCCATTCTTCTTCCTCTTCTCTCCTCCAGTCCTTCCCAGGACCCCTCTGCATTCTGGAAGGCTGGAGTGTGATTGAGCTGTCAGAGGATGCAGGACTCTCACTCATGATGGACCTTGACCCTTGATAGCCACTGATGAGGTGCATTTCAACCTTGCTGGTCCCTGCCGGGTCACTTGTCCTGCCATGTCCTCCTGGGTCAGGGCTGTGACTCTGTCCCGTGTCCCACCCTAAGCTTCTCTGAGCTTACCAGGCCAGGGGCTTCTTGGAAAAATTGGTGGTGTTCGCGGGCACACCTCCCTCCTCCCCTCTGCACCTACAGTCCTGCTTCTTCCCAGGCAAGATAGACACCCTATTGGGGTCATTCTCATATGTCCAGCTTTCTGGCTCACATCTTTCACTTTATTCTCCCATGAATGTCTATCTGATTTTCTCAGTATGTGGGAAGCTGGCTCTTACAAATTATCATTAATTTAAAAAATGCATGTATTACTAATGGTATTACTAACGGTATTATCCCTATCTCCAGTTTCTTTGGGGGTTTAACCTTAGGAGCACCTTCTCCCTCCCACACTCAGATCCTTTTCTCTCAAAAAGTCCATATCCTGAAATGCACTTTTGAACGATTGTGTCTGCTTTGAGTAAAAAAAAGAAAAAAAAAAAAGGTACTGAGGAACTCAACTGGGTTGTTTATTTAAACTCTATCCACCCTCCCCTGCTGGCAGTGAGCATGGATGAGGATGATTGGCAGCACAACAGGGGAGTGGGAGTGAAGGTTAGAAAGCCAGGGACAGGGGACACTTGTGCTGCCAGGATATTCTCTGAGCAATGATGTTGCTTGTGTTAAATTCACATTCACCTCCAGAATGGGTTTCTGGCTTTGCTGGAGAAAGGCTTTTATTGGGTGTCATTAGTAATAACGTCAAAGGTGGCGGGGAGGTGGGGGAACCTTCCCTTGTTAGGAATCAAATCAAGAAACCCTCTCTGGGGAATAATAGGAGCCATGTTCTTTCTAATGTGATATGAAAGCATTGAATATTTGCTATTGCTTTTACAGAAATGACTAATTCTCAATCTATGTCAGGGAGATTCTCAGTCCTGATTTTGAGATGATGGCATTGGGAAATAGGCATCACTGCATGAAGTTGTTATCCCTCGTGCAGGCCTCCCTGGTGGCCTGTGTCATTGTCGTGGGCTTCAACTACTAGATTGCGAACCCCACCCCACCCCCAGGTGTGTATCAGGAGCGGGAAGGCAGGGTCCACAGGGTGGCCGTGGAGAGGGGCTTTGTGCAGCTGAAAAAGAATGAGCTCCAGGGAGGGCTGGAAAAGCAACGAGATCAGTTCAGCAAAATCCAGTCCAGCCACAGGTTTTAGCTGGAGAGCATTGACAAGCTGTCCTACGATGAAAAGGGGGTTTTAGTGAAGAACATCACTTGGGTGAGAGGCTCATAGGAATCTTGCAAGACCAGCTAACGGCCACATAGGAATCACAGCAAGCCGCAGCAGGATGGCCTCCAGTTTCAGAAGGGCAGGACCAACTTAGAGAGTGATGCGTCTGACCCAGTGCGTTGATCAAATGAAGGAGGCAAAGGAGCCATGTGAGGAGCCTACAGAAGAGGTCACCAAAAAGGAAAATAAAGCTGTAGCTTCCAGACACCTGAGTGGAAAAAAAGACCAGAGTCAGCAGCTCCAAGCCCTCAGAGAGCCTCAGCCTGGATGGCAGGATGCCTGCTGAGGTGCCACCGGGGAAGGGAAACAGGCCCAGCAATAGTGAGTCCCAGACACCAGCCCCCATTTCTGAGGTGGTTTTAGATTTGAAGGGACAAAGTGAGAAAGAGGACACCAATGAGATTCAAGTGGTCACTGAGGAAGAGCCTTGGAGGGGCAGCCTGGCCAGGAGCAGGTGGTGGAAATCACACCTGTGGTGGGAGAGGCTTTGGGGAAGCTGCCGCACTGGGCCACACTCCACAGGTGCCGGCTGCCCTGCTGGTAAGCCAGGAAGCTCAGGAGACTGGAGGTGCTGAGCAGGACCAGCCTGTCCTCCCCCAATGGCAGGAGGAGGAAGCTGCTGGGGAAGGGAGAAAGCTGCAACCACTGGGAGGAGATGATGCCTACAGCATGGATGGAAATGAGGCAGAATCGGAAGCAGAGGATCAGGCAGCCCTTACAGAGGATGATAAAAACTTGCAGTTGTTAATGCCAGAGATCAGCAAAAGGACACCAAAAATCATGACCAGCTTTTCATGATCAGCCTTTCACACGGAATCACACACTCTGAATCTAAATAGAGTCACGTATTTCACATCAGGACTGAACACAGATCACTACCAAATATTCATGAGGGACTGAATACACAAAACCAGGGAAGGTACTAGGTAACATGTATGTACAGTGGAGTTGTAGTCTGTACTTTATTAGAAAAAATGGAACTGTGTTGAAGACTGTGGGGGGTGCTTTTGAAATGTCTAATAAGATGTCAAAATTGGTCAAAGTCTTTTGGCCGACAGGTATTTTGTGAGAAGATCAACACCAAAAATAGAACCCAAGCTCTCTTTCAAGTAAGGTGGTGCTTGTTTATCCTGGAGTATAATTTTGTGTGGAAAAAAGCAGCCTGTAGGAAGAGTCGCTCTTCCACTGTGAAGGAGAGGCTGGTTGCAGGTAGAGAACTCTGGGTTCCCTCTGGAGTTCTCCTCTTCTCCACACATGGGGCAGAGCGCTGTTTCCAGCCTATTATTCCTGTTTCACTGGTACCCACTGAATGACTGGCATATGCACTGTGCACTCCCGACTCTGACAACCAATGGCCTAGAGCAGCAGTCCCCAGCCCCCGGCCACAGACTGGTACTGGTCCGTGACCGGTTAGGAACAGAGCCACACAGCAGGAGGTGAATGGCGGGCCAGCGAGAAGCTTCATCTGTGTTTACAGCCTCTCCCCATTGCTGACATTACTGCCTGAGCTCCGCCTCCTGTCAGGTCAGCCACAGCATTAGATTCTCATACAAGTGCAAACCCTATTGTGAACTGGGCATGTGAGGGATCTAGGTTGTGTGCTCCTTATGAGAATCTAATGCCTGATGATCTGTGACTGTCTCCCATCACCCACAGATGGGACCATGTAGTCGCAGGAAAACAAGCTCAGGGCTCCCACTGATTCTACATTATGGTGAGTTGTGTGATTATTTCATTATATATTACAATGTAACAATAACAGAAATAAAGTGTACAGTAAATTTAATGCACTTGAATCATCCTGACACAATCCTCCACCCCTTAGTCTGTGGACAAATTGTCTTCCATGAACCCAGTCCCTAGTGCCAAAAAGGTCGGGACCACTGGCCTAGAGCACTGACTGTTTTTTTATTTTTATTTCAATAGCTTTTGGGATACCAGTGGTTTTTTGTTACATGGATGAGTTATAGAGTGGCAAAATCTGAGATTTTAGTGCACCTGTCACCTGAGTAGTGTATCTTGTACCTAATATGTAGTTTTTTATCCCTCGTTCCCCCCTCTCACCCTTCCTCTTCTGAGTCTCTAAAGTGCATTATATCAACTCTGTTTGCCTTTGCATACTCATAGCTTAGCTCCCACTTGATAAGTGAGAACATACGGTTTTTGGTTTTCTGCTTGTGTGTTACTTCATTTAAAATAATGGCCTTTAGCTACATCCAGGTTGCTGCAAAAAAAATTATTTTTTTATGGCTGAGTAATATTCCATGGTGTATATATACCACATTTTCTTTATCCACTCATTAGTCGATGGGCACTTAGGTTGGTTCTGCATGTTAGCAATTGTGAATTACAGAGCACTGTTAACACAGACGTTATTAGCAATAGTTTTAAACAAGTCTAAATACAAAGCTGTTTGTGCAAGATTTTTTAAAAACGCTACTTGTATAATAACCTTTGTCATTTTTAGTGTACTCTTAAGTTATTTAGTATAATAGTGCACTATTAACTTATTTGTAATTCGAACATTTCTGGTCTATACATACTTTGCTTCCTATGCGTGGGCAAAGCAAAATATGCTCTCTTAAGTACATATTGCCAAGAAAAGCCATGAGTATATTAGGCTTTTGACAAAAATGGGCTAAAAAATGGGCATGCCTGCCACAGAGCACAGTGAGGGAGGCACAGCATTGTGAGATGGATTTGTTGTGGAGAAATCTGTGCCTACTTTTCTAACAGAGTAAAAGAAAGAAAGTTAATTTATGTTGATGGATTTATACAGTGTTACAAATCTGGAATGTTTAGAAAGGCAAAAGGACTATGATGATCGTTTCTGCCATGGTTTACACATTTAGCTTGTGATAAATGACTCACAAAACTGATTTAAAAATCAAAGGTTGATGTCAATTTTGAAAATGACTATTTAAGACATGGGCAAAGACTTCATGACTGAAACACCAAAAGCAATTGCAACAAACACCAAAATTGACAAATGGAATCTAATTAAACTAAAGAGCTTCTGCACAGCAAAATAAACTATCATTAGAGTGAAAAGGCAACCTACAGAATGGGAGAGCATTTTTGCAATCTATCTATCTGACAAAGTTCTAATATTCAGAATCTACAAAGAACTTAAACAAATTTACAAGAGAAAGAAAACAACAAAGAATCCCATCAAAAAGTGGGTGAAGGATATGAACAGACACTTCTCAAAAGAAGACATTTATGTGACCAACAAACATATGAAAAAAAGCTCATCATCACTCATCATGAGAGAAATGCAAATCAAAACCATGATGAGATACCATTTCACACCGTTAGAATGGCAATCATTAAAAAGTCAAGAAACAATAGATGCTGGCGAGGTTGTGGAGAAACAGGAACGCTTTTACACTGTTGGTGGGATTTTAAATTAGTTCAACCATTGTGGAAGACAGTGTGGTGATTCCTCAAGGATCTAAAACCAGAAATATCATTTGACCCTGCCATCCCATTACTGGGTATATGCCCAAAGGATTATAAATCATTCTACTACAAAGACACATGCACACATATGTTTAGACTGAATAAAGAAAATGTGGCACATAAACACCATGAAATACTATGCAGCCATAAAAAATGAGTTCATGTCCTTTGCAGGGACATGGATGAAGCTGGAAGCCATCATCCTCAGCAAACTACACAGGAACAGAAAACCAAATACCACATGTTCTCATTCATACGTGGGAGTTGAACAATGAGAACACACGGACACACAGAGGGGAACATCACACACCAGGGCCTGTCAGGAGGTGGGGGGCAAGATGAGAGAAAGCATTAAGACAAATACCTAATGCATGCAGGGCTTAAAACCTAGTGGACGGGTAGATAGATGCAGCAAACCACCAAGGCACATTTATACCTATGTAACAAACCTGGACATTCTGCACATGCATCCCAGAACTTAAAGTAAAATAATAATAATAAAAAAGAAAATGACTATTTAATCATAGTTCCCAATGACAACAATGACATTAGGTTTGACTTGAGTTGGTTCTTAAGATTTACAGTAAATAGGCTCTTACCACTTGTAAATGACTGGCAAGTTTGCAGTAATGACTTTCTTCCAGTGAGGCTCTCTACAGGAAAAGTGGAAGGATCCACACAGTTCGAGATGCAGGGGCCTCTCCAGGCTTCAGAGAGGAAATGGAGCCCAGAGAAGTTATGGAGCATCCAGCTGGTGAGCCGCGGCACCGGGACTCACCGCAGGCTGTGCCACCTCCCTGTGCCCTGAGACCACTGAGGGCAGGCCCTGTTTGCACACATGTGGCCATCTCCAATTTCAGTGTTCTCCGTGTGTGATGTCTTTTTACCCAGTCACTAAGATATAACGTTTCCACTCAGAAAAGGCAACTGAAGAAGGGTGTATTACTCAGGGTTCTCTAGAGAGACAGAACTAATGGAATAGCTATATATATAAAGGGGAGTTTATTAAATATTAACTCACATGATCACAAGGTCCCACAATAGGCCATCTGCAGATTGAGGAGCAAGGAGAGCCAGTCTGAGTTCTGAAACTGAAGAACTTGGAGTCCGATGTTCGAGGGCAGGAAGCAACCAGCATGGGAGAAAGATGTAGGCTGGGAGGCTAGGCCAGTCTCTTTTTTCACATTTTCTGCCTGCTTATATTCTAGCCATGCTGGCAGCTGATTAGATTGCACCCACCCAGATTAAGGGTGGGTCTGCCTTTTCCAACCTACTGACTCAAATGTTAATCTCCTTTGGCAACATCCTCCCAGACACACCCAGGATCAATACTTTGTATCCTTCAATCCAATCAAGTTGACACTCAGTATTAACCATCACAGAGAGTGTGAATGCAGCTCTATAAAGTTTTCTCTAAATCCTTTTCCAGCCTCCTTTTGTGTCCCAGTCGTGGGGATGATATGAATTCTGTCTTGCTTTCCAATTAATAATGTTTCTATTCATCTCATGTTTAATTAGTGTGCATGGAGTTACTGAGAAGTAAAATACGCTGTTAGTTAAACTATATATATAAAAAAAGAAAGTAGGAGAGAAAGAGAAGGTACCTTGTAGAAGCCTCAAAATATTACCTGGCACATGCTTTAAGTAACACAGAAATGCAAACAGCCCCTCCTGTGTTGAGGAGACTTCCTTGGACAGATCTTTGCCACCTGACTTTTTAAATGTCACTGTCTCTGACCTATCTAAGTCTCATGCTGGGTGACACTACATCTTGGTGCTCATCCTCAGTTTCTCATGAAACAAGACAAAGATGTAATCTGATCAAGGTCTGGGGCTGGTGCGCGGTTAGGCATTGGAAGGATTTGACAGGAATAGGAAGTGGTTCTCTGCAACATAAAATTCCAGGAAAAATGGAATTCCAGCATATTCAGGAGTCTAAACACAGAAGCCATTTCATGCCTAAGGTCTCACAAGCCAGCCTGAAAAAAAGGAATAAAACTTTGATGGCTCCAGATATGAAGGATGAGGTGTGTGGACTGAGGACATCCAGGGATTCCCAACGTCGGCTCAGTCTTCTGTTAATTTTTATACATGTGTGATGGCTGCTGTGGATACTTAGCCCGTTCAAATGATAATCTGTTACGAGACCTTGCCAAATGCCCAAATTTGTGACTGTCACCAGAGCTCTAGAAATCTTTTAATAGGAACATTGTTTTGTTTTTCACAAAGAAATAGAGCTTTTATGAAGTCAATAGAGTGTCTGCTCATTCCCATATGTATAAACAGCATCTGGGAGCTTTACCCGAACCCCACCCTTGGAGATTCCACATCAGTGGGTCTGAGGTGGGCTTGAAGCATTTGCAAGCTGTGGACTTCCTTTGACCTTCACTTTCCTCATTTGTGACATGGGGATTGCAATGGAAAGGACCCCACAGGCTGGCAGGGCTTCAGGGAGATAATGGGTATAAAGGGCAAGCCAGGGACCTGACCTACAAGCACATGCGTAACAAAGGTCAACTGTTGTCCTTATCATTCCCTCCTCAGCAATCCTGCAGCTGAGGGATTGCAATGCGCGCATCAGCAAAACTACTACAGGTGGTGAATACCCTGTGCTGTGTACTGGAAACTGCAAATGCTGGAGAAGCAAACACCAGGTGCTTTTGTCTTACACAGTTTCTGCTAGTTAATTTATTTTTCGAATTGTTGTGACAGTTATTTGCTCGATATTCTCAACTGGGGTAGGTCTCAAGCCTACCCCCTTTTCCAGGGGAACGGGGAAGTAGCTAAAAGAATACAGAGCAAGAAATATTCCACTACAAATTTAACTTGGGAAAGTGAGGTAACAAATGTATTGGGCTAATGTGTGAGAAACCGGTGTCTCCTTCACTGTGGGTGGAAGTGCAAGTTGATACAGTCTGGAGAGCAACTTGGCAATATCTTCCCACTGTACAGTATGTACATCCTTTGTATTTCCACTTATAGGCATTTTGGGGAAATACTGATGTATATAGGCAAAGAAACATGTACAAAATCATCAGTGTAGTATTGTTTGTGATAGAAAAAGACCGGAAGTCACCTAAATGTTCAAGAATTAGAGCTTGGATAAATAAAATATGAGCCATTCATATGATGGAATTTTAGATAACAGGGTTTTTTTGAGATGGGATCTTGCTCAGTTGTTACTCAGACTGGAGTGCAGTGGCATGATCATGGCTCACCATAGCCTCGACCTCCCAGGCTCAAATGATCCTCCCACTTCAGCCTTTCAAGTAACTGGGACAGATGTGCCACCATGCCCAGCTAATTTTTAAATTGTTTTAGAGACCGGGTCTCACTATGTTGCCCATGGCTGGTCTTGAACTCCAGGACTCAGGCGGTCCTCCTGCCTCAGCTTCCCAAAATGCTGGGATGATAGGTATGAGTCACCACACCCAGCTGGCACTTCCTTTTTTAAAAAGGAAAAAAAAAAAAGACACTACCTGGAAAGTTCTCCAAGATAAAACATTAAGTAAATAAAGCAAAATAATACATATAACCTCATTTATGCAAAAATAGTAAATATCTGTATATACACATGTGTGTATGTAAATGCATAGGAAAAAGTCTTAGAAAAACACACAGCAAACTACTAATATTGATAATATTGATGATCTCCCTGGAGGTCATTCTGCATGTCTATATTGTTTGAATTGTTCATCACACGAGTTCATTCATGTGTTTCTTGTATAAAAATTAACTTTTAAAGATTATGTTACCCAAGTTAACATGGTTATATTTAGGTCACTTTTAGAGAGGGGTGTTGGAGCCCTCCCCTTGCTGACGGTGCTCCAGAGGGTCCTCCTGCAGGCTCTTTGGGGCTGTCCTGCCTGGTCCCACTCCCTCACCAAGACCAGGCTACTCATCAGCCTAGAATCCAGGCAGCCACTTTGCGATTGGATTTAGGCTTGCCCTTTGCTGTCCTCTGTGCTGCCTGCGGACATTGCCCTCTGTCCTGTACTGTGCTGCTGACACAGGATTTTTCTCAGAGCTGCGCTGCCAGCTGGAGACCTCCATGGCTAGTGATACCCCTGCCTGGGCCTCACTTGGCCCTGGGCTCACCACAGGAGCTACCTCTCCCACTCAGCCCAGTGGGCTGTGCTTGGCTTGTGCTCCTGCTTGGATCCTGTGCTCACCGCAGGATCCACACTCAGCCTGCAGGTGGGTTGGGCATGGCACGACCTGCTTCCACCTTGGGCACCAACGTCTGGCTAAGAGGAATGCAGCAGTGCATGAACAGGGATGCCAGCAAACACAAAGCCCCTGAGGGGGTGTTACAGCATGCTAACAGCTCTTTTAGTCCTGTAATCCCACTCCAGTCCATGGCTCCAGGGCTGGCCTGGCTCCACCACTGCTTCCTGTCACATGGGGTGGCTGCCCTCCACCAGCAGACAGCAGAGAACCACAGTGTTGTAGCCTTTGTTTTACCTGCATTTGGCAGGTCCCAAGTTCTTGTCCCACATCCAAGAAGAATGAGGTTATGCTGACAACCAAAGGATGAGGAGAGTTTTATTGAGTGACAGCTCTCAGCAAAGACAGGACCTAAGAGGGCAGCCCCCACTCCAAAGTTGGATGGTCTCTTCCTGACTGAAGGTGGGCAGTCCCACAGTGTGGCTGAGTCCAAGGCTTTTATGGGCTCAGAATGGGGTAGTGTGTGCTGACTGGTTTGTGAGTATGCAATAAAGGCTGAAACAAAGGCACCACTCAAAGGTGGGCACTGCAGTGTAAAAAAATCAATTAGGGAAGTGTAGGTATATGTAAAATAGGTGAAGGGTGGGGATCAATTAGAGAAAAGTGTACCAAACGGGAAGAGAGGTTCCCAGTTTGGTCCATGGATTTATGAAGACTTGTAGCTTGGCTTTCAGGCTTTAAACTGTCTTTGGTTTGAAGATGGGGTTTCACTGGGGACCCAACCCTGTCTGCCTAGGGATTTGTCTGCCTTCTGCAGCTATCACTGCTCCATCTCCTCCAGGTGCCCTGGTCCCTTCTTCAGACTGAGTCATCCTTCCTGGATACTTGCAACTTTAGCACCTCCAAAGATTCTGAGATGCCAATGTGAGCTAACTACCAGGGGTGCTCAGTCTGAGCCCTTCTTTTTGTTTCCCTAGTATTTCTGTGCTGCTAGGGTATCTTGTCTTGTCCAGATCCCCCATAGGTGGTCATGAGTGCTTGTCCCAGCTCCAACCACCAATGACAAAGCAGGCTCTGTATTCTCCTCCTCCTCTTCCTTCTTCTTTTTTTTTCTGAGACAGAGTTTTGCTCTGTTGCCCAGGCTGGAGTCCAGTGGCGTGATCTTGGCTCACCACAACCTCTGCCTCTCAGGTTCAAGAGATTCTCCTGCCTCAGCTTCCCAAGTGGCTGGGACGACAGGTATGTGCCACTACGCCCAGTTAATTTTTGTATTTTTAGTAGAGACAAGGTTTCACTATGTTGGCCAGGTTGGTCTCGAACTCCTGACCTCATGATCCACCTGCCATGGCCTCCCAAAGTGCTGGTATTACAGGCATGAGCCACTGTGCCTGGCCTCACCTTCTTCTTTGACTGTCATTGGGGTTTTACCTCCACATCTCTTTCACTGAGATTCTGTAATTTGGGTAGGAGAGAGAGCAGGCATCCTACTCAGGCTTGTATGGATCATTTAGTGTTCTTCTCTTGTTACTTTGTTCACTCTTTAACTCACCCAAGCAGCGTTTTCTCTAGGAACCTCTGAGTACAGAGCAGAGGTCAGAGACCACCAGGCATCAGAGTGGACTCTGTCTCTCAACCTTCTAGGCCCTCAGCCAGCTTGCAACCTTTGAACATCCATCTTCTCAGGGAGTGACTTCACTACCCACCTGTTACTGCCTCTGCAGTTAAGGGGCAGCCCGAATTTCATACCTGCATAGAGATCTCAGCTGAGGGGCTGGTCAGCGGCTCCCAAGTACACATTCACCATCTCTCCCAGAAGCTCTTCAAATACTCTTGTCACTGAACCTCCAGGCGGCCCCAGATGAGTCCCGGGACACTACACCTGGCTTCATAGCTTACGCGTTCACTCTGAGGTTCTTCTTTTTTTTTTTTTTGAGATGGAGTCTCGTGCTGTGTCACCCAGGCTGGAGTGCAGTGGCGCGATCTCGGCTTACTGCAAGCTCCGCCTCCCAGGTTCACGCCATTCTCCTGCCTCAGCCTCCGAGTAGCTGGGACTACAGGCGCCCGCCACCACGCCCGGCTAGTTTTTTTTGTATTTTTAGTAGAGACGGGGTTTCACCATGTTAGCCAGGATGGTCTCGATCTCCTGACCTCATGATCCACCCGCCTCGGCCTCCCAAAGTGCTGGGATTACAGGCTTGAGCCACACTCTGAGGTTCTAAATGACACAGAGACAATTCATTTCTTTGGCCACTTTTCCTAAAGGTACCAGGAAAATCCATGTCTTGTTGGGATTAGCAAAGTGCTAAAAGGTGTTCTTAAATGTCTCATGTTTGGCGATTACATCTCCAAGAAACCACTACTGTAATTAGAGAGAAACCAGCTGTGAGATAGAACAGGAACTGGCTCACCTGGGGGCATTCCCTAGAGACCTTGTATTTGTATATACTTCCTGCCCTACTGTCTCTGCTCCGCCTTCCTTTCTGGTACATTGAGGGTACAAATTGTCCCATGTGTGTGCAGCACAGCAAAGGCTAACTGGAGGAAGGCACAGTCTTCACTTTGGTGGCTTTTTTCACTGTGAGGATGAGGTGGTCTGTGCTCACAGTCCTCCTTTCAGGATCAAGTGGAGCAGAGAAGTGACTGGGCCAACCTGTAGGCCTGGGAATGGTCTGGCATAGAGGCAGACGGCATGCCTGCTGCATTCATCAGACCCACTTCCTTTGACCTACAGGAGTGATCACCCTGCATTTTCTATCCTTCTCATCAGATTGGGTTGGGTCTGATGGAAGTTGGATGTGGAGAAGAGGGTCACTCCTCTAGGTGGGAGATGTGCCCTCCATGTGGGACTCCATGGGGGACCGGCCCCGGGATGAACACAAGGTATGTGTGGGTTGGGGAGATGGCTGGCTGTGAACAGAGATTTTATAATATCTTCTTATGAGATGGAAAGATGGCGGTTATGACAATGCAGATTTCATTCCTGCCAAGACTCTCCAGACTTCAGAGCAGACAGAACATTCTCCCAAGGGCCAGACTGTGAAAATGGGGGACTTAGAGTGAGAGTGGAACTGAAGAAGCTGAGGGAAGAACCCAGAAGCATGAAGGAAGAAATGGGAGTCCTGCCGACAATGAGGGCTCCTCACTGGCCAGCAGATCCACACGCTGGTATTGCTGGTCTCTCCAGCCCACCGTGACGTTATCACATCATTCCCACCCTGCAGGACAGGCACAGCTGCTGTCCTCCTTACAGCCACAGTCTTTCTGGAACTAAGTGAGGAAAGAACAGAGCACAACCAAAAAGCCTTCCGTCTTATAACCCAGTGGCCTATGTCTTGCTCTATTTGGTTTATTAAATCTGATTCATCCAGACTATCTCGTGAAGTTTGTATCTTTCTTTGACATCAGTAATGATCCTCAGATGTCTTGGAAGCCCCCAGGAGCTCATGCTCCCCTGGAGATAGCAACTTCTGTGGCTACTCACGTGTAATTTAGGGGAAAGGCAAAAACAAGTGAAATCCTTACTGGTGCCCTTCCTGGCAATTTTGATGGGGGATGGGACAAACCACAGAACAGCCCAGGCTCTGTCTGTGGTACCCCGAGGCTTTTCTGCTCCAGGCTTTAGTGCCCCTTCCTGTGCCAAAACAAACATGCCAGGATTTCTCCCCAGGATTGCGCACAAGCTTTATAGCCACTGTTCGGGGTTCCAGGGAATATCCAAAGAAGCTATGAGTGACCTCATGAAGATGGAATTAGACTGGCCCTGCTAACTGCTGACCTCCTTCCCCATGAGGAATGGTAACGCCTGCGGTTGACTCTAGGTTCAATGGCTGTGAGAATAAACACAGACACACCTCATTTTATTGCTACCTCACTTTGTTGCACTTCATAGATACTGCACTTTTTTACAAACTGAAGGTTTGTGGCAACCTTGCATTGAGCAAGTCCATCAGTATCATTTTTTCCCAACAGCATGTGTTTACTCTGTGTCTCTGGTAATTCAATATTTCAAATTTTTCATTACTATTATGCATTATGGTGATCTGGGGTTAGTGATCTTTGATGCTATTATTGTAATTGTTTTGGGATATCACAAGCCATGCTCATGTAAGACAGTGTACTTAACCCATAAATGTGTGTGTGTTCTGACTGCTCCACACACCAGCTGTTTTCCCACCTCTCTCCTTCTCCTCAGACCTCCTTATTCCCTTAAACCCAAAAATATTGAAATGAGGCCAATGAATAACCCTACAGTGACCTCTAAGTGTTCAAGTGAAAGGAAGAGTCTCATATCTCTTACTTTAAATCAAAAGTTAGAAATGCATAAGCTTAGTGAGGAAGGCATGCTGAAAGCTGAGACAGGCTGAAAGCTAAGCCTCTTGAACCTGAAAGTCAAGTTGTGAGTACAAAGGAAAAATTCTTGAAGGAAATTAAAAGTGCTACTCCAGTGAACATACGAATGACACAAAAGCAAAGCAGCCTTAACTGCTGATATGGAGAAAGTTCGAGTGTCCTGGATAGAAGATCAAACCAGCCACAACATTCCCTTAAGCCAAAACCTAATCAAAGCCCTAACTGTCTTCGACTCTGTCAAGGCTGACAGAAGTAAGGAGGCTGCAGAAGATAAGTTTGAAGATAGCAGAGATTGACTTATTAGGTTTAAGGAAAGAAGATAGAGATGTACAAGTCATCTCCATAAGATAAAAGTGCAAGGTGAAACAGTAAGTGCTGATGGAGGAGCTGCAGCAAGTTATTCAGAAGATTTAGCTAAGCTCATTGATGAAGGTGGCTACACTAAAGAACAGATTTTCAATGGAGACAAAACAGCCTTCTACTGGAAGAAGATTCAATCTAGGAATATTTTATCGCTAGAAGGAACTCAATGCCTGGCCTCAAAACTTCAAAGAATAGGCTGACTCTTGCTAAGAGCTAATGCAGCTGGTGACTTTAAGTTAAAGCCAATGCTCATTTACCATTTCACAAATCCTAGGGGCCTTAAGAGTTATCCTAAATCTACTCTGCCCATGCTCTAAAAATGGAAAAATAAAGCCTAAACGACTTCACATCTGTTGACACCATGATTCACTGAATACTTTAAGCCCATTATTGAAACCCACTACTCAGATTCCTTTCAAAACATTACTGTTCACTGACAATGCACCTGGTCACCTAAGAGCTCTGATAGAGATGTACAAGGAGATGAACGCTCTTTTCATGCCTGCTAACACAACATCCATTCTGTAGTCCATGGATCAAGGAGTGATTTTGACTTCCTAGATTTATTATTTAAGAAATCCACTTTGTAAGGCTACAGCTGCCATAGATAGTGATTCCTCTGATGGGTCTGGGCAAAGTAAATTGAAAACCTTCTGGAAAGGATTCACCATTCTAGGTGCCATTAAGAACATTTGTGGGCCGGGTGCGGTGGCTCAAGCCTGTAATCCCAGCACTTTGGGAGGCCAAGACGGGCGGATCACGAGGTCAGGAGATTGAGACCATCCTGGCTAACACGGTGAAACCCCGTCTCTACTAAAAAAAATACAAAAAACTAGCCGGGCGAGGTGGCGGCGCCTGTAGTCCCAGCTGCTCGGGAGGCTGAGGCAGGAGAATGGCGGGAACCTGGGAGGCGGAGCTTGCAGTGAGCTGAGATCCGGCCACTGGGCGACAGAGTGAGACTCCGTCTCAAAAAAAAAAAAAGAAAGAACATTTGTGACTCATGGGATGAGGTCAAAATATGAAAATTAAGAGGAGTTTGGAAGTTTATTCCAGTCCTAGTGGATGACTTCAGCGGAGGAAGTCACTGCATATGTGGTAAAAATAGAAAGAGAAATAGAATTAGAAGTGGAGCCTGGAGATGTGACTGAATTGTTGCAATCTCATAAAACTTGAATGAATGAGAAGTTGCTTCTTATAGATGAGGAAACAAAGTTTTTTGTTTTTTTTTTTTGAGATGGAATCTACTCCTGTTAAAGATGTTGAGACATTATTGGAATGACAAGAAAATATTGAGAATATTACGTAAGCTTAGTTGATGAAGCAGCAGCAGAGTCTGTGAGAGGATTGACTGCAGTTTTGAAGGAAGTTCTGCTGTAGGCAAATTGCCATCAAGCAGCAGTGTATGCTACAGATAAATCTTTCGTTAAAGGAAGGGTCAATCAATGTGGCAAACTTCATTGTTGTCTCCCTTTAAGAAATCACCGACCGGGCCCAGTGGCTCACGCCTGGAATCCCAGAACTTTGGGAGGCCAAAGTGGGCCGATCACTTGAGGTCAGGAGTTCAAGACCAGTGTGGCCAACATGGTGAAACCCTGTCTCTACCAAAAATACAAAAATTAGCCAGGTGTGGTGGCACGTGCCTCTAATCCCAGCTACTCGGGAGGCTGAGGCAGGAGTATTGCTTGAATCTGGGATGGGGAGGTTGCAGTGAACCAAGATCGAACCACTGCCCTGTAGCCTGGGTGACAGAGCGAGACTTCATGTAAAAAAAAAAGAAAGAAAGAAAAAGAAAAAAGAAATCACCACAGCCACCCCAACCTTTAGCAACCACCACCCTGATCAATCAGCAACCATCAACATGGAGACAAGACCCTCTACCAGCAAAAAAAAAAAAAAAAAAAAGGAATTGCTGAAGGCTCATATAATTGTTAGCAGTTTCAGCACTGAAGTATTTTTTAGATATAATACTATTGCACACTTAATAGACTATAATATAGTGTCAACATAACTTTTATATGCACTGGGAAACAAACAAACAAAAAATCGTGTGACTCATTTTATTGTGATATTTGCTTTGTTGCAGTGGTCTGGAACTGAACCTGCAATGTTTCCAAGGTATGCCTGTAGTTGGATAACTTCCCTCCCTATGTACTCTTCCTATAACTTACATAATTGTAAATTACATAAGCCCCTTTCCTTCCCCTTCCACTTGGTGGTTGGCTGACCACAAGAGCACACATTATTCCCTTCTCTTTCTCAAGGAACAGGCTCTGTTCCTCTCTCTTTCTCAAGGAACAGGATCCCGCCTTAATCTAACTCTGCTGAATGAGATTGTCTATTTAATTCTGAGTCTTAATATTTGTAATATACATTTTCTGAAGGCATTAGCTGTATCCTCCAAGTGAGACTTTTATCAATGATAAAGGTAGTATTTTGTCTCTCCTCTGCTGAGTCCTTTGCCTGGTTTCTCATTTGGTTCAAAACTCAGGCACTGATAAAACGGTGTTATTATTGGACCCTCTCAAAAACTGAAACAGTGATTTTAATTGGTTGGTAATTTTAATGATGGCTGTCCTTTAAGGTGTGTTCTCTTTACTAGAGCCAATAAATGGATCTCCTGGTATCTGGAATGTTGCCAGCTATACATCTGGATATTTGCAATTCTAAGCCTAAACATCAGAAGCAAAAAGTTAAGTTTTCACCTTGCAGGGCTATCAGTATGCTTTTGCTATGTGGTTTCATGGTCAGTTACCTCCGTGGCTCAATGACAGAATCCAGATTACAGTGATGTTAACCACTTCCCCGTCCCATTGAATATCCATCTGACCTAGTACATTTATGACATTGTGCTGACAGGGCCTGGAGACAGATGAGGCAGACACCCTAGATGTTTTAGTAAGACATATTAATTTCTTGGGATGAAACATAAATTTTATAAAAATTCAGGTAATTGCCACCTCATGGAGGTTCTCCATGGGAGATGAAGGATCCCTGTGGCCTAAAACTTAACAAAATAATAGCTTTGAGTTATGTCAAGAAAAATCAATGTCTCTCTGGTTGACTCAGACTGAAATTTGTGTAGCTCTGACTTTTGGCCCTCATAAACCAATACGTCTTTGATACACAAAATGTCTGGAGTTGCTCAGGAACACTGTATAGAGTTGGAAAACCCTGATAGGAGAATCATAGTGAAAGCCCCTAGGGTTTTGGAGCAAATTCCTGTTCTCTGTGGAAAATACCTACTCTCTTTCATAGAACTAGCTACTAAACTCTGAAAAGACTGAATACCCAACCATTCCTGTGTGACATTACCACCCTTGTGAGCTGGGTGTTATCTGATTCACTTAGCCATAAAGTAGGGCATGTCCAGCAACACCCTGTCAAATGGAAAAGCTAAAAGTATAACTGGGCCTGAGCAGACCCCGAGGCAGAAATGATCTGCATGAATAGGTTGCTCACAGTCTCTGTGTATTTACTCCTGTCTCAATGTTATCTCTTCCTCAACCCATACTAAGTTCCATGGTGAGAGGAGAACGCTCTCCAGTTACTCCCAGTATTAGTTGATTCTGGGGCAGGGAGAACTGGCACCCTTTGAGCATCTGGAGGAGTTCACAGCTCTGGGAGCTAACCAGGCTAAAGGTTTTCATGCAAATAACCAAAACTGACCCTACTTATTGGAATATTAAGAGTAGTTTGGAAAATTGATAGGAAGGTTTGATAGGCAGCAAACAAAGGCATCTGGCAGTAGAGAATATAGCTATGTCCTTAGAGCAAGAAGACTCTGACATGTCCCAATGCTATATGAATACCCTGCATACTCGCCACCACTGCTGGACTCTTGGCTGCATCAGCACGGCTGGGAATATTCCCGAACTCTACCTGCATATTTGTACATTCCCTTGGATTCAAACCCTACCTAATATAATGCAGGTACTGCTGCATATACCCCTGTACTACTGAAAATCCACTCATCTTGTCCCCAGAGGGAGACAGCCCAACACTTGCTGTTTTCATTCAGCTCCAAGTTCAGGATCTCCTGATAGTGCCCACTTCATCTCTTGTTCTTCTGTGATCCTGGGCTGGTATTGTATACCCCACGAAATACCCTAAAACCACCACCGCTAACCCACCTGGTTATAATATAGTGGTTATATATATAGTGAGAAAATGGGAGATGGAAGAGAAAAGAAGATTAACTACAGAAACATATACCCAAAATAAAAATGAAATGTGGGTAGATTGAGAGTCTTTATTTCTGAAACCGGTTGTGAGGCTGTAGTTTATTATAACAAATTCCTGCCTCCACTTATCCAATCCATGTTCCCTTTGCCTTTAACCACCCTCTCAGTTGATTGGTGCTATTTTTTCTGGTGGAGTGACTCAGATTTTTATTCTGGGTGGGATCTGAGCCCCTGATGACCCAACCTGTACAGAGTTATAGATATGTAACTCTGTACTGTGCCAGTTTATACACTGACACAGTAAAGCAAGGAGAGACCCCAGGAATAATCTGAGTTCCATTCATACTGTTTTTCCACATTGTCTACATTATACAGCAGCAGTGCTATTTCCTTTTATAGCAGGAATAGTTGCTAAGTCAACAGAACAACCACTTTTTAGACTGCTGGCAATTTTTGAGGCTTCAGTCATGCTCTGGTGAAATCATAAGCAAGAAGTGCTCTTTTGTCCTGGTCATGGCTACCTTTTGCAAGTCCATCAGCTATTTTTCAGTTAACTTCGGTCTTCCTCTTGAGGGAATCAGATAATTAAGATGACCCTCCCGTGATGCTCATTTCTTATGGAAAATCAGAGAGCTGCCTCTGCCCTGCTCATGATTAGGCACACTGCACCTCCAGTTTTGATATAGGGATGCCTCCTCACCATGGTTACACTGTGGAACTTTTCTGTAAGACTCTATCATTGAGGGCCCTGCCTAGATAAAAAACCTGGAATCTTCTACTCAAAGACCCCCAAACGTGAAGGTAGGGTCTAGTTATACCCCATCCCAGGACTCTGGCCAGTGGGTGAAGAGTCAGGAGACAGCACTCTTTCAATTACTTCTCACTGTCTTGCTCCCGATTGCATCTTCTTCCAAAATATTTGTGTCTTAAATTTGGATTTTTAGTCCGGGCGAGGTGGCTCATGACTGTAATCCCAGCACTTTGGGAGGCCAAAGTGGGTGGAAGAGCTGAGGTCAGGAGTTCAAGACCAGCCTGGCCAACAGACTGAAACTCCGTCTCTACTAAAAATACAAAAAGATTAGCCGGGAATGGTGGTACATGCCTGTAATCCCAGCTATCTGGGAGTCTAAGGCAGGAGAATCGCTTGAACCTGGGAGGCAGAGGTTGCAGTGAGCTGGGATCACAGCACTGCACTGCAGTCTGGGTGACAGAGCGAGATTCCATCTCAAAAAAAAAAATTTTTTTTTTTGAATTTTTGGGAGCTAGACATTTCCCAACCTTATTCTTGGGTCACATCCTAACCACATCCACCTCCACCAGGGAACATATGGTAGCCCCATATCTTATAGCCTGAATGGAGCCCTGTCACAGGGGAAAAAGAATGTTTGAATTATTACGCCTCCACACCCGGCCCCATAGTATTTGTGTCCCTGCAAAACATGTTATCTCTGTTCTGGGGTTCTAACATCCCCCTTCATGATCAGAGAGAATTACGTATTTGTCTTGAATCTGTGTCTTCAGAAGATCTCCTTCCCAGTGTATTGCTGTGTAAGGGTTGTGTCTGCAGCCTCAACTGCCTGCCCGAGGAAAAGGTGAGTACAATTCAGTCCCCATTCACTAGGGGCTCCTATTTAACCTCACAGCCTCTATATCCCAGGAAGCTGAATTAACCTGGAGGGAAGATCCTCCACCCACCTGGAATAGGTTGCAGGTGGATTTTACACAATGGGAATTGGGGCAGGTGGGGTTGGAACATGACCCAAAGTGTTGGGGGATCATTCTCCTGTGACCTGACACAGGTTCTATGCTCCGTCTCACAGCCTGAGAGAGAGAAAACAAATTTTAGTCCACTTTAGCCCTCCTGCATTGTCATCAAAGGAGACTTCACTCAGCAACTTGATATTGGGAGGTTGGCGTCCTCTTCCTTTCCGCCCTCCCCACCCCCAGCACAGAGCTACAGGCTGCCAGGCTATCCTCTCACAATTCTCAGGGTGATTGGCAAGTTTAGGCAGCAACTGCCAGTTAATAGCAGAAAGACAAGTTGGGAAGAGAGAAGTCAGGGGCCCAGTGTATGTAGGTGTGTGGGTGGGAGAAGGATGCAAAGGTGATAAGAGAAGAAAAGACTGGCATAAGGACTCAGGTCTGGCATCATTAAGACCTAGTGAGAATCTGGTATGCAGAGATGGAGGGCCTCAAGAGGGTCTTTCTCTTGGTGGGATGGTTCTGTGATCACCTGTCCACTCCATCAGTGAAGGACAGGTCCCCCACTCTAAATAGTATGAGATGGCTGATTACATGACACCTGACACTGAACAGATGAGATGAATAGCACATAGAATTAGTGTCACCTGTACTCACAGCCTGAGGGAGGAGGATACTGAATGCCATGCAGTGACCCACAGGGGTTCCACTTGGGAGCAGGGTGAACCAGCAGAGGCTGTGGAAGGCAGGCTTTGTATTAGGATGGTGCAAGAGTAATTGTGGTTTTTGCCATTAAAAGTACTGTCAAAAATCGCAATTACTTTTGCACCAAGCTAATAGTAACAAGAGGGTGAGATGCCCCCTGACTCCCACAGGAAGATGAGATTAGCTTTTTTTGTGGGCTGGCAGGGACTTGAGACTCATAGGTTAAGAACTGGGTGGGTGCAGCTGATCTGATAATAGAGGAACTAGCCAGGTGGGGAGCCTCTCCTACTGGGTGGGGAGCACCTTTGAAAGCAGAACTCAGGGTCAGATCTTTGGACCCTGTGAGCACTTGAAAGCACTTCAAGGCAGCTCTTGAAATTTTAGGCCTTAAATGCAAATGGACCAAATGCCTTTGCCCAGCCTCTGTCTGTGGGAATCATCTTTCCCTCGTTGTCGGGATCCCTTGGTTCATAGAAATCATAGGGCAACCAGCAGATTTTCATGCCTATATCTGCCCATGGTACACATTGAAGGCTGATTTGCTTCTAAACAATACTCCAACCAACGCTCGTGTGGCAGGGCATCCATGAGTGCAGGGAGAGTTCACATGTGAGGACCTGGTAGATGGGTAGTAGTGGATGAAGTCACAATCTGGATGGAACTTGAACAGTATCCAATTTCATTCCTAAAATACCTTTTTGAAATAGGTGCCTTCCTGGACCTGCCAAAAGGAGCCTATGGTATTTGTGTTAACATGTGCCCAGGAGAGAAATCCTGTCCAGGAGAAAGAGATGCCAAAGCAATGGCTGTGGCCATGTGTGTAAAGTTGTTCCTGAAACAAGTCAAAGCCAGCCCCTGAGATGCTCCCAGGGGAAAACGACACATTGGTCTTCCTTAGGATAACCACAGAGAAGCAGGAATTGTTTTGACTATTCCAGGATTCCTGCCCACCTTATCTGAGCTCTTCTGTTTTCCTGGCTTCCCTGAACCATGCTTAGAAGTATGCTAAGCAGTTAAGAAGAGATAGCTTGATCCTGGACATAGCCCAGTTGTCAATACAGCTGTCCAACTTCCGTGGACTTTTGGGCTTATTTCAGCCTGACAACAGGGTGGGTGGTTGGGCAGGAGAGAAAGAAAAGGGACCAGCAGTCATGTGGCAGCTGCTATGTGTTACGTGCCTAAATAACAAGAATATGAAAAAGTCACCATCCTCAAGTGCTTTCAGTCTAGTTAGGGAGATAGAGCCATAAAACAAATTAAAAAACATGTAACAAGGAAACAGAGATCTGAGGAAGCAGTGCAGAGCCAGCAACTTTACCAAGAAAAGTCTTCAGAGAGGAAATAATAATCTGAGCTAGATCTTGACAAAGAGCAGGAGTTAACAGACAGAAGGGGGCAAGCCAAGCAGAGGAAGCAGCAGTCACATTGCCCTGGATGAGCCAAAGCCATAGAGATTTAGAGCAGAGGAGGATGTGGCAAGACACTCCCCACAGGGTAGTGGCAGGGAGAAATCTGGAAGAGGAGGATCAAAACAGAGTCTGAAGCACCTTAAACACCCTACTTGGATTCAAATGGGGCACTATGGTAGGTGTTTAAGCAGGGAATGGCTCATGATAAACTCTGTATTTTATGTCAACAGCACTGATGACCGTGCAGGTGGAGGCACAGACCTTTATAAGAGCTGCCAGGTCACTTCTTCAGAAGATTCTTCACCCATTCCCAAGCCCTGGTAGTTCTTCATCCTCGGAACTACAAACCTGGAAGAAACAGCCTTATTTTAATTATTCAATTTCAGAAATGTCCACAGATAAACTTCTATCCAGAAAATCTTAATCCTAAAAATGATTATCCAGAATAAACTGTTCTGGCATTACCCAATCTGAGTCTTTACACTATGTAAGGTCTCTAAGGGGCCCTTTCTGGACTAGTGACATCATAAGTAGCATAAAAGTCACATAAAAATAATAAGACCCATGCATGTAGAAGCAATTCTGGGGATTCTAAGAAGACAAAGTCCCTCAAGTCTCTTCCTACATCCTTAGTGGCCTCTGAATATTACTGCCATCTGTGTAAGGGTGAGTGGGGCTTGCCCTCTGCTTAGCCTCCATGGGAGGAGGAAGATCATATTAGTGTTTTCATTAATATGCTGCTAATAAAGACATACCTGAAACTGGGTAAATTATTTTAAAAAGGATTAATGGACTCAGTTCCACATGGCTGAGGAGGCCTCACAATTATGATGGAAAGTGAAGGAGGAGCAAAGGCACGTCTTACATGGTGGGAGGCAAGAGAGAATGAGAGTTGGGTGAAAAGGGTTTCCCCTTATAAACCCATCAGATCTCATGAGATGTATTCACTAACAGTATGGGGGAAACCACCTCCATGACTCAATTATCTCCCACTGGGTCCCTCCTACAACTCGTGGGAATTATGTGAGCTACAATTCAAGATGAGATTTGGGTGGGGACACACCCAAACAATATCAAAGATTTAGGGTAGACTGAGGGAGCACCAAAAGGTGGGAGTCAGAGCTGGGTCATAGAGAAGGAAGGAAGAAGTTGGCTACCTGCAGTGGCTCACACCTGTAATCCCAGCATTTTGGGAGGCTGAGGCAAGCAGATCACTTGAGGTCAGGAGTTTGAGACCAGCCTAGCCAACATGGTGAAACCACATCTCAACTAAAAATACAAAAATTAGCTGGGCATGATAACGCGTGCCTGTAGTCCCAGCTACTCAGGAGGTTGAGGCAGGAGAATTGCTTGAACCTGGGATTAGGCCGCAGTGAGCCAAGATCGCACCACTGCACTCCAGCCTGGGTAACAGGCTGCCACCACACGCAGCCTGAATACTGATTTTTATTAGTTTTCAGGTAGTCCGGGAATCAGCAAACCACAGCCCACAGGCCAAATCCAAGCCACCTCCTGGTTCTGCACATCCCATGAGCTAAACTGATCTCTGCATTTTAAAATGTTTAAAATACAAACAGACACATATACTAATAATATTTGGTGATATGTAAGATAATATGAAATTCAAATTTTAGTGCTCATAAAGTTTCATTTGAACATAACTACATTCATTACTTTCCATATCTTCCATGGCTGCTTTCGAGTCACAATGTCAGACTGAAGGAGTCACAACAAAGACTGAATGGCCTGCGAAGCCATATCTACTTCCTTCCCTTCACAGAAAAAGTTTGTTGACCCCTAGTCTAGATCCAGCAAATGAAAAAAAGATATAATTTCAGAAAACTACATTGTATGATATAACACAAATGGATAAATGGGTTTTCTGTCTCCCCAGTAACATTTTTTAATCCTTCCCTTCTTCCCACAAAAAAGACTTATAATTAAAAAATATAAAAACTCACTCTGAAAATAAAACAAACAGAAAGTCAGTCACAGATCAGAAAACAGACCAAATATGTATCCTGGTTTTAATTCAAATATGTATCAGCCCAAATATACATTCCAAATGATCTTGACCTTAACCCAAGCATTAAATTAAAATATTTTCAGAATATTCTCAGGACAAACAAACATATACAAAAATGCATATAACTATTGATCAGATGATTGATAGATAGATAGATAGATAGATAGATAGATAGATATACAATATCTCTAGAAGAGAACCCAAAAAATTATAATTGTGGTTCTCAGCTTTGGGGCCACCTGGAGAGGCTGTCCTGCTGCACAGGGCAGCATTCCCATGAGGACACTGGCAACAGTGAAGGGGGGGCAGTGATGGGTCTCTGGGCTCAAGTGGCTTTGCAGAGAGGCCATATGAGAAGGACTTGAGTGGGCTTGTTTGTGAGCACATAAATAAAACCTAAATAAATGGAGATTTATACCACAATGACAGACAGAAAGATTCAACAGTATTAAATATTCATTTTCCCTAAATTAATCTATAGATTCAACTTATCCCTATCAAAATTACAGTAATCTGCTTTTAAAGACTGAGACTTATTCTAAAATGTATATGGAAATGAAAATGATCTAGACTAGCTAAAACAGTCTTAAAAAGGAAGAACAAAGTTAGAGGATTCACATTATCTAATTTCAAGATCTACTGTAAAGCTACACTACTCAAGATACTGTGGTATTGTCATAAAGAGTGTAATGCTATTTCTTTTGTCCAGTGCCAAGTCCAAGGACAGGCCTCTAGCATCCTGATAAGGCAAGGCTTTCCACGGTCTTTCCTGCTGTTCTCTGCACCTTGGAACTACAACAACTAGAAGGAAACAACACTAGAAGGGAAAGATCCACAATGGGTCTAGGCTAAAGTCTGATTTCTGAAGATTTCAAGGGGAATGCTAGAGTGGCTGATTTCTAGAATACTTTTCCTGAATGAACTCTTGATGCATCTTTACACAGTCTGGGTCCTTCTTACTATTAAACGTGTGAGCTGCAATTCTTAAACATCAGCATCCTCCCAACCAGCACCCACTCATTGACAATACAGACACCACAGACACCTGGCTCTGGACTAGTGCAGGTGCTGTAGAGAGAAAATAAGATTCCAAGAAACCACACCTTAAAGATGGAAATCTGGGAGAGGTTGTCTCTGCTGGTTGTGTTTAAAGGCAGTAACAACCACATTGCCAGTGGAAAGTAGGATCCCAGGAGTCCAGGGCACATGTTGGCAAGATAGGTCCTGAAATTATCACCTATGGTTTATTTGGATGAAATGCCTTTTAAAGGGAAGTCTTTAGGAACCCAAGGAGCTCTTAAAATAGAAGATTATGGTAGTTACATGGGATGCCGCCTTCTATCTGCACTGGAGAGTTTACAGAAAACAAACAAGCTCAGGGCTTTCAATTCTCAGTTGAAGACAAAGTCAGAGAAACAGCTGACATCTTTTCTGCCCTAAGGAAATTTGTTTCCATTTTAACTGAGATCAGAACCAGATTTGACAGGATGACTATGAATTACAAAGCAAGTTGAATCTCAGCTCTGTCAGGTTTCTCATATTTAAACTAAGACATGAAGAGAGGAAAGTAGGTTCTTATAGATTGCAATGATTCTGACAAATATGAGTACCTTGACTTCCCAGAGCTCCACTGACTCTCCCTACCAGCAGTCACAGCCCCAGCTCCCCTGAGGAAGTTGCCACCCCCTTGCCTGAAGTTTCTATAATAACTTCTACTGAATGTCTTGGAGAGTTATAGTCCATTGCCTCTCATTGCCTCCAGAATACTGGGAGTCCAAGAGTCATATCCCAGCTGCATTCCAAAGGTCAAGTCCAAAATACGACCTGGGGGGAGATAAAATACATGTGAAAATACTGAAATATTTTTGCCAATTTATATCAGCACTAATCTAGGGAATATGTGTATGTTTTTGGCAATGGCTAACTAGGCATGGTGTTCTTAGGATGGAAGATATGGGCAACCTACTGAGGCCTTTGTGGATCTAAAGGAGAGAAGGAAAGACAGAGAGGAAAAAGGAGATGAGCGGAGAGAGGGGAGAGAGAGAGAGACAGAAAGAGAGAAAGTGAGAGAGCAAGCGAGTGCACACAACTTCTCAGTCTAGGGAACAGATACATGTTATGAACCACCATACTGGAAAGTAATGACTTCTCATCCCAAAAACAAAACTAGCCAGTTTACAGACCAGAACCCCTTGAGTTAGGAGGAAGTCAGCTCCCGCTAAGAGAGGACCATGGGACACTGCCACAAGTGAGTGCTGTGAAGTTTCCTTCTGTGCTTATCTAATGGGACTTGCAATCATTCACTAGTGATCTAGCACTGGAGAGAGGGAACTACCCTGGCTCTGAGGCAATGACTGAACAGTGCTCTGATCTGACACTGATATTTGGGAACTAAAATATCCCTGCGGTGATCAGAGTGCAGGCTTTTCGAAGTCAGGTGTTGAATGGGGTTTTGGCTTCTTCCCAATTCACAGTGAGCCCAGTGGTTCCATAAACTCTTCCTGTGGTCACTTTCTCAGGTCTTGAGTGCTTAGTTGTAATTGTTATCTGAAACACTGGGAAAAATTTCACATTTACTCCCTGATGGATGGGGCAGGGGCTATTATGATAGAATATGTCAAGAGGAACCCCCTGGAACTATCCCACCACTATGACCAAAAGAGTAATTTGAAAGTAATTTAATAGTATTTAATAGCAATTTAAATAGTAATTTAAAAGTAATGCTGCTGTCTTAATCCATTTGGGCTGCTGTAACAAAATACCATAAACCGGGCCATTTATAAACAACAGAAATTTATTTCTCACAGTTCTGGAGGCTGGGAAGTCCAAGATCAAGGTGGCAGCAGGTTCAGTATCTGGTGACGGCCTGATTCCTGATTCATAGATGGCACTTTCTTGCTGTGTCTTCATGTGGTGAAAGGAACAAACAAACTCCCTAGGGTTTCTTTTATAAAGGCACTAATCCCGTTCATGAGGTCTCTGCCCCTAATTCCTAATCACCTCCCAAAGGGCCCAGTTCCCAACACCAATATCCTGGGGGTTAGGATTTCTTCTTATGGATTTGGGAAAGACATAAACATTCAGCTCACAGTAACTTCAGTCCTGGGGAATCACAGAGATTTCTGTTACCATCAAGTTCGTGCTTGCATCTGTTTAGCTGTGCAGAAGAGATAATATAGCTGGCTTGAGAATGTAGTCCTTAGAAAGGCATGGTTGCAAAGTTGGCCCTTGGCTGACATCTGGGAACTGGAATGTTAAACAGTTCCCTACACTGATACAAAATTTTCCCTAAATGACAAGAGTGCCTCACTGTGCCTTAACTTTTTGTGCAAACAGTATGCTTTATGCTGAATACGTGTTTTACTTCTGGGAGTCTGGAATTTTGGCACATGCTAGGTAGAAAGAGTGCCTATATGACAGGCCTCCGGTAAAAATCTTCAACTCCTAGGCTCAGGCAAACTTTCCTGGTGAACAACATTTCACATGGGCTGTCACAACTCGATGCAGAAGAAATTAAGTTACTCCTGTGCGACTGTACTGGGAGAGGACTTTTGGAAACTTATACCTAGTTTCCTCCAGATTTTGCCCATACACCTTTTTCCTGTGTTGATTTTGTTTTGTATCCTTTCACTGTTATAAATCAGAACCATGAGTATGACTAGATGCTGAGTCCTGTGAGTCCTCTTAGCAAAACTTTGAACCTAAAAATGTCTTGGCAACCTTTAACACAGTAGGTATTTCATCCTGCTGCCTGTCTGCAGAAATTTGAGAGCCAACAGTTTTCTAATGATTTTGTCTTAGTCCCTTGTCTGAGTGGTAGTGCTTTTAACAGTACGATTATTTTAAAAACCTCAAAGGTTTCCTATGAAACTGGTTCAGATCTCCATGACCCAAAAATCTCTACCACAACTCTTTTGTGAACAGGTCTCTCTCTTCTTTGAGAGCTGCAGGCAACTGTTGGACAAGAACCCTAAATTTTTTTTTTGAGATGAAGTATCGCTCTGTCGCCCAGGCTGGAGTGCAGTGGCACGATCTCGGCTCACTGCAAGCTCCACCTCCCAGGTTCATGCCATTCTCCTGCCTCAGCCTCCTGAGTAGCTGGGACTACAGGTGCCCACCACCACACCCGGCTAATTTTTTGTATTTTTGGTAGAGACGGGGTTTCACCGTGTTAGCCAGGATGGTCTCCATCTCCTGACCTCATGATCCACCCGCCTCAGCCTCCCAAAGTGCTGGGATTACAGACTTGAGCCACCGCACCCGGCCTGAACTCTAAACTTTTTAGGAGCTATTTTGTCTAGCTCAAAGTATCTACTAAGCACCAACTGAAATCTTACAGAGCTCTTAACAGAGTCCTACAGCCATGCCTTTTATTAGACTTTTACCACTGAGACTATATATTACTTTGAGTTTTCTTTAATGACTTGAGGGACTGCAGGTGAGAAATAATTTTGTTTTCCCACTTAGAAATCCCTAGCTTTTCTATAATCTATTTTCTGCTTGAAAATGGAGCCATCTTTCTCCAACTCATCTCTTTCTGTCTTAGTTCATTCTGGCTTTTATAAAATAATACCATAGCTTATAAATAACAGGAATTTATTTCTCACCATTCTGGAGACTGGAAAGTACAAGATCAGGGTGTCAGCGTGGCCAGGTTCTGGTGAGGGCCTCCTCTGGGTTGCAGAATGCCGACTTGTTGCTGCGTCCTCACATGGTGGAACGAGTGAACTAGCTCCCTTGGGCCTATTTTATAAGAACATTAATTCCACTCATAAGGGCTGCACTATTGTGATCTATTCACCTCCACAACCCCTCTCCCATCTCCTAATACAATCACATTGGTGATTTGGTTTCAACATATGAATTTGGGGGGAACACAAACATTCAATGGACATAGTATGTGGAATGATAGACAGCAGAGACTTGGAACAGTGGTGGAGGGTAGGAGAGGGTAGATGATGAGAAATTATTTAATGGGTACAATGTACATTATCCAGGTACTCTGACTTCACCACTACACATGTGGTGTCTATGCATCTAACTAAATTCCACTTGTACCCCATACATTCATATGACAAAAGGAGAATAAGGCCAACCCAGCACATTTTCTCCAGCCTAGGTGACAAGGGCAAAACTGTGTCTCCAAAAAAAAAAAAAAAGAGAAATCTTTGCCTATCTCAAGATCATGAAACTATTTCTATAATATCTTCTAAAAACTTTATTGTTTCTTCTTGCACATTTAGGTCCATGATCCATTTGAAAGAGATTTCTAGGTGTGGTGTGAGGTAGGAGTCAAGGTTCCTTTTTCTTTATATGAATAAGCCAATTAAGTCAGCTACCTTTACTGAAAAAGCATTCTTTCCCTCTCTGAGCTACAGTGTCTCCTTTGTCATAAATTTCGAGATGGTGTGTTTTTGTTACACTGGTCTATTTGGTGTCTTGCACTGCTGTTCCATGTACTGCCACATTATAATAAATCCTGATAAGTGGTAGCTTAAGTCCCTCGGCTTTGTTTAAGACTGTCTTGATTATTCTTGCCTTTTGGAATTTTCACATAAGTTTTAGAATCAGTTTATCAATTTTCATGAAAAATCCTTGTAAGAGTTTGACTGAGATTTTATTACATTTATTGTTGAATTTGGGGAAAACTGACAGCTTTATAATAATGGATCTTGTAATCCACAAACATGGCACATCCCTCCATTTATTAAGGTACCTACAAATTTTTTTTGTAATATCATGTAGTTTTCTGCACAAGATTTGTTAGATTTATCTCTAGGTAATTGATGGTTTTGATGATATCTTAAAAGACATTTGAAAATATTATTTTCTATATGTAAGACTTAAAAGCTGTTAATTGAGTCTCTCCTCTGGTCAGGCATCTGTGTGTACCAATGCAGAAAAGACGAGGACTACAAGGAAGGAAAATGCTGCATCAGGAAGGGCTGCTGCCACATCTATGTCCCCCCTCCCCCAGACCTCGTCCCCAAGTAGGTAAGTCCCGACTTTCCCCACCTGGCCTGTCCAATACTGATGAAAGGTTTGGTGTTGTCTGGATTTTCACAGTAGTGTGGTCACCCAGAAATGAGACAGAAATACCCCCAAAGGCCTGAGGGCTTCTTCTGCTCTTGCCCTTCCTGACGGAAGGGCTGATCCTAAGACCCGTTACCCCCACATTTTCAAGTATGAGAACCCTGAAAAGAAAAAATTGTTTCATGTTTCCCAAGGAATAGATACTTATTATAGTGAAGTCAGATATATAAAACAAAGAGATGGTAAAACTTGTTCGTAATCTCATTACCAGCAGATAAACATACTTACATGTTTTGTCATGTCCTTTCCTACTTTGATCCAAGGGGTGTGTGTGCAAAATAATCGAGGCATCACACTCTACATAATTTTGAACCTCTTCTTTTTTTTTTTTTTTCGCTCAACCATATACAGTAAACAGCTTTCCCTGTCAGTGGATGTATTTCTACAATTTCATTTTTCCCCAAGGCTTCACATCATTCTCACCATGTGGATATACCACATTTTATTTACTAATTCTTGACCAATGGATATTTAGGCTTCAAAAGATTCCCTTAGAATGAAATCTTTCCATTCACAGTTGATTGTTTCCTCAGGAAAAATATTACTTGAAGTGTTTCTGGTTGAAAAAAGCATACATTGTTTACATTTTAATTTTATTTAATTTTTAAGAGATCCCAGCCTAGGCTGGTCTCAAACTCCTGGGCTCAAGCTATCCTCCCACCTCAGCCTCCTAAGTAGCTAGGATTGCAGACATGTGCCACTGTGGCTGGCCAGCATGCATGCTTTTTAAACTCCAAAAATACATTGCCAAGTTGCTGTTACGAGGATACATATTTTTATGCCAAAAAGTTTTGATCAACCTCCAAATACTGGCTATCGTTTAATTTTCCCTATTTGACAGTAGGCATAATTTCATGTGAGTTTACAATTTTAAGTCACAAACATTTTTTAAGAAAACAAACCTCAGTTATGTTTGTGAAATATTTACTTGTTTGGAGGAATGTTTCAACAATCTTTTGTAGTAAGTTGGAATCCGCCAGAGTGGGAAAAGGATGCATGAAACACGTAGTTGGCACCCTTTTTGTGTCAGGTCTTTTCAAGTACATTATTTTTTTAATCTTGAGAGCTTTTTATGATGTGTGGATTTAGAGCACCCACATTTTACAGATGAGCAAACGAAGGAAGAACAAAATGTCTTTTTCTTTTGCTCACCTTACCTCTCTACTCTCTCCTTTAAGTCACTGGGATTATATTGCAAATGGTGACCCCAGGAGGCCACTATAGCTAATGGTGTCCCCCAGTTTGCAATAAAGATTTGAGTCATCTCCCTCTCCTGCTGGGTTCAGAAACAAAGCCTGGGATGGCGGCAGGCCCCTTGCGCCATCTACTGACAATCACTGTGCAGACCTTCCCATCCTGCAGTGCTGGCTAGAGCAGATGAGGTGGAAATATCTGTAAATTTCACATCTGCATTTACTCCTCATAACACCTTTCTGGAGTACATATTACTATCCTTATTTCTTTTTTTCTGTTTTTAGACGGAGTCTCGCTCTGTCGCCCAGGCTGGAGTGCAGTGGCCGGATCTCAGCTCACTGCAAGCTCCGCCTCCCGGGTTTATGCCATTCTCCTGCCTCAGCCTCCTGAGTAGCTGGGACTACAGGCGCCCATCACCTCGCCCGGCTAGTTTTTTGTATTTTTTAGTAGAGACGGGGTTTCACCGGGTTAGCCAGGATGGTCTCGATCTCCTGACCTCGTAATCCGCCCCTCTCGGCCTCCCAAAGTGCTGGGATTACAGGCTTGAGCCACCGCGCCCGGCCTAGTATCCTTATTTCAAATGCACGGAAACTGGGTCTCTGAGAGATGAAATGTGTCCCACATCAAGCGGTTGTTAAATGGCAAAGCTGATCTTTGCCGCCAAAGCCAGAACACTTCAGCACAGCGTGCTGCCTCCCCGAATGAAGTCATCATGAGGAGCTGCTGTCCACATCGTTCTGCATTTTCCTCCAAACCGCTCAAACTATAAGATAACAGCAAAAGAAACACCAGCACCTTTGCACAGAGCGGCCACAAATGCTTTCTGCTGTGGCAGCTGCTGACTCATGCACAGGACCGTTTCTTCCAGCTCAGACCCATGCGTTCCTGCTCTCTGCCAAGTCCAAACTGGAGCCAACAAATTCTGTCCCATTGGGTTTTCCCATCTCTGGCTGGCTGGCTGGCTGGAATCCTCCATAACCACTCTCTGGCCTTCCACGCAGGAGCTGGGTGAGATACGAGATCATGGGGGCTTCCGACTGGGCCAGCCATTCCTGGGGCCGCCATCACAGTCCCAGCCCCACCGAGACGGGCAGCAGCATTGTGAGGGGAGCTGAAGTCACATAGACTTGATTCAAACTCTGCACCCTCCTTTTTCTAGTTCTGTGGGTTTGTGCAAGTGAATCAAACTCCCAGAGCCTCTTTCATCCTAAAATGGAGATAATAGTTTCTACTTGTAGGTTTGTTCTGAGATTTGAATGAGATTGTGTGATCACCCAGCTCTTAGTGCTTATTTAGTGAGTACAGAGCAAGTGCTCAATAAATGGTCGTGTGAAGCTGGCACGAGGTATGGACCTTCTCTGAGCCTCCCTCGGTCAGTAAGGAACGTGAGCATTGTGTGGGGTTAAGATCCTGAGGTGTGGAGTCAGACAGACATCCTTTGGATCTGGACTCTGACACTTGCTAGCCATGGGACCATCTTGTGACCTTATGTCTCCTCTCTGTGGACCTCAAAACAAGTCTTTATTCAAAGCCCAGGGCCCTGCCTAATATTAAGGCTTTAGATACATATTTTCAAATTGCCTTATGAGGGTCCTTTTAAAACATCAGAAACATTAAATTACTCATAGAATAGCTAAATGTGTAGTATTAAAGTATCTGTCTACCTGCCTAATGGATTCAGTAATGCCACTTAATAGAAGTTTGTGTTATTTACAGCAGTCTCTACTTACATTTGAAAAGAGTAACAATCACTTATTAATTTTACAGACAGTGTGCGGGTTACACATGGACTTGTGAATCTCATGCATTACCCCTGTTGTCTCCCAAATACGTATAGTCACTGTGGGAACAAATACCACCCTGAGTACCTGCTGCTTGCTAGGGATTTTCATGGAGATGATGGCATTTAAACCTACAACAGGGCCGGGCACGGTGGCTCATGCCTATGATCCCAACGCCCAAAAGGGAGGCTAAGGTGGGAGGATCACTTGAGGCCAGGAGTTTGAGACCAGCCTAGCCAACATGGTGAAACTACATCTCTACCAAAAATACAAAAATTAGCTGGGTGTGGTGGTGTATGCCTGTAATCCCAGCTACCTGGGAGGCTGAGGAATGATGATCACTTCAACGCAGGAGGCAGAGGTTGCAGTGAGCTGAGATCACACCACTGCACTCCAGCCTGGGCAAAAGAGTGAGACTCCGTGCCAAAAAAAAGAAAAAAGAAAAGAAAACCTAAAACAACTCGGCAGAATAATTGATATTGTCACCACTTTATACGCGTGGGAACAGGCTCCGAGGGGCTCAATGATTTTCCCAGAGTTCTACAAGGGGCACAGCCAAGATCCTGACCCTGATCTGTCTGTGTAGCATGAGAGAAATATCCACTGCGGACTATATTTCAAAATATTCACAGACACTATGTTAATGCAATATAAAGTATATTATACCTAACATTTTATAACATATTTTTTCATTTAACAATAATTGTGAATAGATACTTCTATCATCCTATAAATCTACCTACTTCATGCTTTTAAAGGACTATGTCATACTCCATTAAATGAATTTACTATAATCTATTTAACCAGCATTCCTTTAGTGAACATTTTAATTGTTTGCAATTTTTTACTCTTGCATATAATGCGGAAATGAACAGGATCATACGCAAGTATTTTTGTACACCTCTAGAAGTGATTTTTTAAAATTCCTAAGAGTGAGATGATAAAATTAGTTATAAACATTTACTAACACATATTACCAAATCGGGCAGCATAATAAAAGATCATCGAATTGTTATTCATTCACTTAGCAAATACTTACATCATGCTTGTGCTGTGCTAGGTACTGTTCCTAAAGCTTGACAATATCCTGACATGAGAACTTTAATGACTCTGTTTTATACATGAGAAGACTGTGGCTCAGAGAGACAAGTAACTTGGCAGGAGTTACACAGAAAGTAGCTGGTTTGGAAACCAGGGTCTGCAGCGCCCAGGCACTTGCTGACTGTGTTGTCCTTCCTGATTGATTTAGGCTTTGTTCCCAGAATCTCTCCAATCCTGAAGAACAAATCTTATTGGGTGGGAGAATCAAATGAGATTTTAAGTGGGAAAATATCTCATCAATGTTAACATTATATGTTTTAAAATAAGGTTTTATTATTTTTCCAGCAAAAAGCTTATAAACTATATTGTTTGTTTCATTTTTTAAAACTATAAGCCCAATATTTTAAGAAACGATTTTATTCACGTAACACTTTTGAGCTGAGTCTCTCCTCTCATCAGTTCTCTGTGAGCAGAAAAGAGGGAGGTTTAGGGGCTTAGGGGATTAGGGGTCATGGTTGCTGGGAAATGCGACAGAAACCTGTCAGGGCTTCTAGAACCTAGAAGAGTTAGCCATAGGAAATCAGTCGGTGCATATCCTTACAAAACTTTCATTTTGTAAGGGTGTATGCAAACTAGCTACTACATTACATTTTACATACATTTATAATCTCCCTTTTTTTTTTTTTTTTTTTTTTTTTTTACCTAATGTATATTTTCCCATGACCATGAATGTATTTTTATAACCTTTTTTTTTTTAGGTTTCAAGGCATTTCATTGCTAAGCTGCATCTTCTAGATTTGGGAAAGAATCTAAAAAGCACATGTTTGGTGCCTTCTGTGTGCTCTGCCCAGTACACGTATTATTCTGTTTAACCTTCTGTTGAAGTAGGTATCTTCACCACTCTCTTTTGGAGACTTGCTCCCAGCAGTCATGTGACTCGTCTAAGGCCATGTTGCTACAGGTGGCTTGCAATCCAGGTTGGCTGAACGTCCAACTACATTCTCTTTGCTGTGCACTGTCCAAAAATAGGGAGAGTTTCCTGCCTCTGGAATTCACTATGTACAGGTGCCACCAGTTGTTTTTTTTGTGCATGGAAGAAAGTAAAACCCAGAGGCCACCATTAGTGATGGAAATGCATTGTCAGGAGAGGACAGAAGATGGGTAGAAGTTGACAGAGCGCTCATTTCTCCCACATGGGCTTGTACCATATGCAAATGGTTTGATAAGCATCTGGTAACAGTGTGTTCAGCCACAAGAGGGAGAACAAATTGGAGCTGGAGATCCTTCTTCTCATGCCTCACTGTACTTTTGACTTCCTGAAAGAGGATTCGAGTGGCTCGTTTTGGCATCTTGCAGTACAGTGTATTTCCACTGGGCAGGGAGTCTCAGTCTCTCTCATGCTCAGGCTGGCCACAGCGGCTTTCCTGGATACAGCTTGGTCCTGGTTCAATCCTGGGGCGGGGGGGAAGGTTGCCCACACCTTCCTAACAGAGCCAGCCTCTGAAGTAGAGCAGCTGAAGAGGGAAAATAGTCACTGGGGGCTGCAAGACTCATTGTCTGGAGCAATATCTGGGGGCTGGGGCAGGTCCTTGGCCTACCGTGGTGACAAAAAGCCCTCAAATCATCAACGAGTACAAATTCTGCACCAAAACCCACACTTTCCACAATAGTCATGTGGGTTTCTCCTCCTAGCCTGGGGGCATTTCTCGGGTGCTCCTTTCTGTATATGATTCTTCGCCTCCAGGCAGCCCAGCTCCAGCACACTCAGCACAGGCGTTGTCTGCTTCTGCCTGACATGCACCAGGCTTAGGAAACTGGCTCCTGTGAGCCTGGGCTGCCACCCCTCCCTCTGGCTCTGGGTTCCAACCCTGGCTTCCCAGGGTGCTTGTGGCATGGGCTGGAGTTAATGGTCAGCCTGGGAGTTGGACCTTCCAGACTGTGTTAACCTTTAACACATCAGTGTCAGTCAGGAACACTCTCAGAAAAGATAAAGACCCCAGATTGTCCAAAGCCCCTTCTCTTAAAGGGATGGGTCAAAGGCTTTCTTCCTTTCCCACATCCCAGGCAGGAGTCATCTCTACCCTATTCCCAGAATAAACAGAGTCCCATTAGGTTCTCACGCCTACAATTGTCCCCAGTTTGTCCTAAAGAGTAGTTGGTTCCAGACAGGAAAACCATAGCCTCAGCTCTAGAGAGGGTGAGAAATGTGTGTATAAACAGTCTGCATTCGAATGCAGAAAGTCATGGCAGGCTGCGTGAAGACCACCACTGGCTTAAATGACGCCTCTGTGAGAATTAGAAAAAGCCCCCCTTCCAGTAGACAGAATCCCACAGGTAATCAGACAGCACCTTCATCCTATTCAGGAAAAGTGCCCCTTCCTCTGGGTGCAGGCATTGCCAGCGTGTGGCACTTCAGAAATGACACTGGAGATGGACGAGGGTCCCACTCATCCTGGCCACCAGACATAGTCGTTCAGTGCACAGCCTGTAAAACCATCCATGTCAGCCCTGGTTAGAGTGGATGAGGTGAAAGTATGGGGTGATCTTATACTTGTGCTTTCATTTCCTGTTACATCTTAGTTATAATGTTATACTCATTGTGCAGACATGAAAATTAGGGCCCAGAAGGTGAAGTGATCTGTTAAAAAGTAAATGGCAAGGCTGTTCTCTTCAACTGAAAAACCAGACCGCTTCCCACCATGCCATAATGCCTCCTTGCCTGAAGCACTTTTAAAGAGCCACCTTCTGCCAATGTCTGCATCCTTTAGTTTTCTCAAGGCACAAAATCTTTAAGAACCAACCACCCAGCATCTTTGCATATTGTGTGTCCTGGTGTGGCAGCTACTGACCACGCCCTGAGTCATGCTCTCCGCCAGGCTCCCCATTCGGGCCCATTTCTGTCTGTCCAGAATCATCTTTTCCTGTTCCTCGCAAAGCCCAGCTAGAGCAAGCAAGTTCTTCCCAATGGGCTTTTCCCATCTCTGGTTGGTTGGCTGACTGGGCTTCCTCTACAAACCCCCTTCCTTTCCCCTAAGCAGGGCCTGGTGTCCCCATCCTGTGGAGTTGAGCTCATGAGGGCATCTGACCAGAAGTAGCTATTCCTGGTGCTATTGTCATTGTCCTGTTTCATGTGTGAACATGGCTGCGGGCTCTATAGAGATTTGGCAGGTAGCAAGGAGGTTTCTTTTCAAATCTTCCTTTGGAAGTCAGGCTTGGTGAGGATCTTGTGCGGACCTTTTCCTAGCTTTGTGGTGTCAGGCAAAGTCTCAGTTTCTGCAAATTGGGGTTAAGAATTACTACCTGACAGCAGTCTTTTGACAAATAAATAAGATCTTAAGTGTAAATCACTCCACTAGAAATTGCACAATTACTTTGGTCTTCATCCTGGAGGTCCACTGATAAGCCTCATGCAAACCTATGGCCCTGTTCATCTTAAAGTGTTTTGATTCATACTTTTGAATGGCCTCATGAGGACCTTTTATAAAGTGAAAATGTTAGGCAGCCACAGGATATCCATTGACCCAGCGAGGTTGTTTGACCCAGTGAGGATATAAGAGGTTTGACCCAGCACTTTGGGAGGCGGAGACCAGCAGATCACTTGAGGCCAGGAGCTGGAGACCCACCTGGCCAACATGGTGAAACCCCATCTCTATTAAAAATACCAAAAAAGTTACCTGGGCGTGGTGGCATATGCCTGTAATTCCAGCTACTCAGAAGGCTGAGGCACAACAATCGCTTAAACCTGGGAGTCAGAAGTTGTAGTGAGCCGAGCAGACATGGTGCCACTGTACTCCAGCCTGGGCAACAGAATGAGACTCTGTCTCAGAAAAAAATAATAAGGGTGAGGGATTTGAAAAAATAGTAGCATGTACTTGTGTTTCTACAATGTTTGATGTATATAAGGATTTACCAACCTCATGCATTAAGTGCTATCCCCAAAAAACGTGCAGTTGCTGTAGGAAAAAACATCAAGTTCTGAGCTCCTGCTGTTTGCCAGGCATATTCTGAGATTATCACGTTTAAATCTCAGAGTTACCCTGCAGGTAGTCAGGGTATCACTGCCTGACAGATGAAGCTGAGGCTTATAGCAGTTAAATGACTTACCCTAGGCCACATGGATAATGAGTGGGAGAGCCCAGGTCTGTCTGTGAGTTATAATGAAATTAGCACAAACCTTTCACATTGGTGTCACTTGCATAAATTAACATATATTCTCTCACAGAAAGTATTTTATTGGGCATAACATTTTATATCTTTTACCATTTAACATTAGTTGTGGATCTTCCCATGTCACATAAACATGCCTCATTCTTTTTGAATTATATGATTAGTAATGAATGGATTTACTATAATTCATTTAACCAATACCACTTTTGATGGCCATTTTAATTGCCTGTTTTTCATTTTGCACACATTGATGTAATAAACATGATTTTATAGTAATACTTTTGTCTCCCTATGAAAATGTTTACTGGACAATAAATTCCTAGGAGTAAAATCAGGTCAAAGATTATAAATACAGTATTTATTTTCATAAATATTACCAAGTCAGCCACAAATATTTAAATCACTAATGGTTTCAGATTATTGAATGTAATGAGTAAACACTTTTATAGGGTGTACTTTTATAAACACTTTTATTTGCCAGATATTATTCTAAGTGCTTTGCAAAATTAACTTTTTCAATTTTTAATATAACCCTGAGATATATATTATGATTATCCCCATTCTACAGATAAGAACACTGAGAAGTTAATTAACTTGCCCCATATCTAGGAAATGACAAGGCTGGTTGCACAGCCAGGCAGTCTGGCTCCTGAGTCCACATTTTAGACAACATTGTACCTCCTGGTTCTTTTGAGGCATTGCTACTGGAACTACCCTAATACTCATAAGCAAACATTTCTTTTTGGGGGGGTCAAATAAAATTTTAAAAAGAGAAGTGTTTCACCAACAGTCAAGCTCATAAAGTTGTACATTATAAGCTTTTTTCATGATGCCTACAGATAATTTATTAATGATATCATCTATTTTAAAAGACATATATAAAACCCAACCCTGAAGAAAGGACTCCTGTTACTGTTCCTCACAGGCACCCTCCTCAGTCTTACACCTTCCCACCCCGCAAAACAAATCATTCAACATATTTATTTCATACTGTAATATAGGAAATAGCTACTTTTTAGATTTTTTTATACTATTAACATTGATCATACAAACATGGAATAGAAGTTCCTTATGTTTTATCTGGATTTAAGGTGCTACATAATGGAATATATTTCTATCAAACCATACACATTGGAGATAATGAAATGAATTGTGTTCTAGTTTAAACATTATGGGAATTTCAGAACTGCAACATAAGAGATAATCCTGGGATGAAAACTAAATCTCTCCTCTGGTGAGGCATCTATGTGCATCAGTGAAGAGAAGACGGGGACTGTGGACAGGAAAACAGTGAGTCAGGAAGGACTGTGGCCACATCTGTTCCCTGGTCCCTCAAGTAGTTAAATCCTGGCTTCCTTTACCCCAGTCTGTCCTGGGGAACGGCCAGCACTGGCCCTTCACAACTGTGTATTACTAGAAATGCAACAGAAACGCAGTCGAACCCCCAGGGGCTTTCCTTTTGCCCTTCTCCATGGAAAGATCTGTCCCAGGACCATTTGTTCCAACATTTTCAGTTATGAGAAATCTGGGAAGATAAGGTTATTTTCACATTTCTCAAGAAATATATATTTATTCATACTCATTGCAGGAAAGTCAGAATCTTCAGAAAACCAAGATTTGTAAAAATCCATAACACTACTGTCAAAAGAGCCGCACTTGGCATGTTGGTCCACAGGCTTCCCAGCACCCTTTTCTGTTGGTGGACTCACAAAATGCACAATCACATTCTGTCTACATTTTACAGTTTGCCTGTTTTTTGATTAACGCTATATATTGAACATTTTAAAGACCTGCAACATATGTCGACAACATTATTTCCAAATAATATATTTACAAATAAATGCACACACACACACTGCCTGTATTATATAAAACACATCTTACTTTCTAATTCTCCACTCTTGAAGATTTAGGTTTTTCCAACTGTTTCTTAATATACTCACCAGGAGTCAGCAACTTTTTAAATAAAAGGCCAGAGTAGATATTTTAAATTCTGCAGGCCAAAGGTTTCTATTGCAACACTCAACTCTGCGGTTGCAGGGAAAGTAGCCATACACAATTTGTAAGTGAATGGGCATGACTGTGTTCTGATAAACTTCACAAAAACAGGTGGTAGACTAGATGTAGCCTGCTCCTCTGGCCATGGTTTGCCAGCTCCTGACATGTACTATTACAGAGGATCCTGTTAGAATGAAATCTCTTTACACATCTCTGATGATCTCCTTAGGACTAATTGCTAGACATGACATCATGGTAGCTGTGGGTCAAAGGGCGTGCATGCTCTGGGATGTACATTGCCAAATTGCTCATGATCAGCCTTTCTCATGTCAAAATGTTTTGTGACAACCAGAAGGCTGGTTCTGCTTTTATTATCCATTGAATGAGGAATAGAAATAACATCGCATGTATGCAGGATATTTAGTCATCATATAGATAATGCTTTGCGCACAAGTGTATTCTACATTCTTTCCCAATAAGTCTACATCTGCCAGAATTGAAATAAAATAAAACAAAACAAACCTATTTAGCACCTTCTGTGTATCAGGTCCATTCATATATGTTGTTGTATTTAATTCTCAGAATTCTTATGATCTGGGCATTTAAAAATTTTTTAAAGAAACATTTAGTTGACAAGGATTGTATATATTTAATGCATGCAACGTGATGATTTCATATAGGTATATATTGTGCACTAATTATCACAATCAAACTTATTACATCCATTACCACCTATGCTATACATTAAATCTCCAGAATTTGTTTATCTTATAACTGAAAGTTTATACCCTTTGATTAATAGCTTCCCATTTTCCCCACTCCCAGCCCTTGGCAACCAACATTCTACTATCTGTTTTTATGAGTTAGACTCTCTTAGATTCCACATATAAGTGAGATCATACAAAACTTTTCTTTCTGTGTCTGGCTTATTTCACTTAGCGTAATGTCCTCCAGGTTTATCCACGACAGGAGTTTCTTCTTTTTAATGGCTAATGGTCCATTGTTTATATATATTTTATTTATCCACTCATCTGTTGATGGACACTTAGGCTGTTTCCATATCTTGGGTATTGTGAATAGTGTTGTAATAAACATGGGGTGCAGATCCCTCTTCAAGGTTCTAATTTGATTGTTGAATCGTATGGTAGTTTCACTTCTAATTTTTTGAGGAACTTCCATTACTGTTTTCCATAAAGGTTATACCACTTTACATTCTACCAACAGCATACAAGCGTTCTCTTTCCTCTACACTTTCGCCAACACTTGTTATCTCTTGTCGTTTTTTAGAATAGCTGTCCTATCCTATGCGGCAATATCTCACTGTGGTTTTGATTTGCATTTCTCTGATGATTAGTGACGTTGAGCACCTTTTCATATACTGGCCGGCCATTTGTATGTCTTCCTTGGGAAAAAAAGTCCATTCAGGTCCTTTGCCTATTTTTAATTGGGTTATTTATGTATTTATTAATTTTTGCTATTGAGTTGTATGAATTTCTTACATATTTTCAATTTATCCCTCATCAAATATATGGGTTACAATATTTTCTTCCATTCCATAGGTTGCCTTTTCATTTGGTCATTTCTTCCTTTGCTGTGTAAAACCTTTTAAGATTGATGTAGTCCCATTTATTTATTTTTGCTTTTGTTGCCTGTGCTTTGGTGTTATATCACAAAAAATTATTGCCAATTATGACCAATGTCAAGGAGATTTTCCCTGTTTTCTTCAAAGAGTTACATGGTGTCAGACATTACATTTAAATCTTTAATCCATTTTGAGTTAATGTTCTGTGTATGATGTAAAACAAGTGTGCAATTTCATTCTTTTGCAGGTACTTTCCCCAGCAACACTCACTGAAGAGTTTCCTTTCTACTTTTTTTTTTTTTTTTAGGGTAAAGTGAAAGCAAGTCTATTAAGAAAGTAAAGGAATAAAAGAATCTGCATTGTGTATCATTGATGACCTTGTCAAAGATCAGTTGACCACATATGCATGGGGTGATTTCTGGGTGAGCTTGGCATTTTTACTCTCTCATTTTACCGATGAGGAGTCTGAGTCTCAGAGAGTTCACAGACCAGCCTCAGGTCACTCAGCTATAGATGGTACAACCAGAGTTTGAATTGAGATCTCCCAAGTTTCTGAGTTTCTTCTCCTTCCCCCTCACCAGGGTTCCTCAATACTGCAATACTGACATCAGGTGCCAGACAATTCTTTGTGACGGGGGCTGTCCTGCGCCTGGCAGGATATTTAACAGCTTCTCTGGTCTCCACCCACTGGATACCAGGGGAATGAAGAAGAGGCTCCTCATTCTCCCATTTCATCCTCAGGACAATATCTAAGATAAATGTTATGTCTTTTATTTTATAAATGAAGAAAATGAGACTCGGGAAGTTTTAAGTGTGTTACCTAAGAACACAATGACAGCAAAAGGTCGAACCAGAAACTGAACACAGGTGTCCGCAAGGGACAACAACAAAGTTCAGGTTCCAGCTTCCTTTGAGTCTCTCATTTCAACAATTATCATCGTCTGGATATGAGCTGAAGTACAGGAAACCTGGGGCTGAACTCTCCTCCCATCAGGCCTTGGAGCCTCAGACCAGAACCCCAGCCCATGGTCTCCCAGTCAGGCCCACTGGAGTGAGCTGGCATCCACACTAGCCTGGTTTCCCAAAGCTACAGGGATGCCAGTCTCACTGCGGATGAACAAAATGAAGGGCATTTGCTTCT